>NC_051182.1:85106854-85289437 GCF_013339695.2 Rhipicephalus sanguineus | reverse complement strand
AGAAAGAAAGAAAAAAGAATAAAGAAAGAAAAGAAGAAAGAAAGAAAGAAAAGAAAGAACCGAAACAGGACTAGAAAGAAAAGAAAAGAAAGAAAGAAAGAAAGAAAGAAGAAAGAAAGACAAGAAAGAAAGAAAGAAAGAAAGAAAGAAAGAAAGAAAGTGAAGTAACAAGAGACACAGGAATAATACCAACCTCAACACACAATGAAGTATCAGCGGGAACTCGCAGCTGCTTGTAGAACGGGGAGGGCGAAACATAAGGTGATAAAGAAAAACAAAACAAAACAAACCTAAGAAGACTTTAGGGAATCGTCTCGTGTCGTGCAGACATGTGATTTCTTGGTCTACATCAGCATACACCACTCGATGCCCGATCGATTCAGTCGGGCGTGGTGGCCAGGTGGGAGCGCGGTGTCTGTCCACTGCTGTCCACTCTTTGCAAGCTCCGCTGCACGGATTGATTCCAGCGCCGGCGTCGAAAGGTAACGGCGCGAAGGTGACTAGCCTGTCAGGAAAGAAGGAGCGAGTGAATAAATAAATAAATAAATAAATAAATAAATAAATAAATAAATAAATAAATAAATAAATAAGGTAGCAAACAACTTGAAAGATGCGAGAATTTTTTTAATCATGAAATTTGTTTTGTCTTTGTTCTTGCTTGACAAAATTCTCCTTCTTTAATATTATTATTATTATTATTGTTATTATTATTATTATTATTATTATTATTATTATTATTATTATTATTATTATTATTATTATATTATTATTATTATTATAGTTGTTGTTTTGTTGTTGCCTGCCGTGATGGTCTAGTGGTTACAGTGCTCGACTGCCGATTCGAAAGCCGCGGGATTGAATCCCGGCCGCGGCGGCCGCAAATTCGATGGCGGCGAGTATGCATGCTAGAGGCCCGTGTGCTTAGATTTAGGTGCGCGTTAAAGAACCCCAGGTTGTCGGAATTTCCGGAGCCCTCCACTACGTCGTCCCTCATAATTGTATCTTCATTTTGGGACGTTAAACGTTAATTATTGATAATATTGTTGTTCACGTGTTCTTTGTTAGGTATATAAACATAGAAAAAAATTGGCCGAGTATCTGCTTGCTTCGCTGCAAATGTCGTCTAAAGACGATAGAAGAGGTGCTGCGTGAGATATGGACGCCATCTGGCAATACGTCGGGAAACATGAGTGCTGTGTTGTGGGCTGGTAGTCCCGGCGCAGCAGCAGGCGAAGACCGGCGGTGACCAACGCGACCGGCGGGGACGCCAGCCAGCCCGAACACGCGGTTTGGCGCGAAGCTCTGAAGCAGAAGAAACGTCCGCACTCAACGAGTACTCTCCACACACTCTTTTATTTACACGTCGCCTGGGTAAAACAGGAATGTCAGAGCGGCGCCCCATGGCATTCGTACAGTGCAATACAGAACCGAAACCGAAACACAACAATGAGCTCGTGCAGAGGGCACGGAGGAAGGCATGTTTCAGCGCAGTCGCATTTTCAGCGCAGCTTAAGAAACTAGGGTCTTTAGAATTAGGTATGTAGGCATTTTCTATTAAAGGAACAGACTACCTAATACTTACCTAGTGATGTTGCGCCTCAGATCTGCGTAATGTTTGCTTTTTGATCGACAATGTACACAAGTATGAACCTAGTCTGCCGTTCAAGATGGCTGGCCCTTGGGCAAGTGGTTCAACACAAGTTCAACACAAGTTGGAAACAAAAAAGAAAATTTCCCTTCTAAAGACTTCGGCGAAATTGACAGAAAATGACTCTGCATACCACACACGCCATCCTGAGATATGGAAAATTCAAAAATGCCGCGCGACTTATGGAAAGCAAATGCTCAGGTACACATTACCTACATTACTAAATGAACTTGCCAAAAGATGGTACGGACGTAGCTTTAATGACTTTGAATGAGTTACGCAATACGTATGTACAACTGTGATTGTTTCTTTTTGTCCAATGTACTACATATGTTTGTTACCTTGATTTGAAATTTAGCGAATTTCCAGTAGTTTTGATATGTACAGAATAAATATAACAATTACTAAGAATTGTAATATAGAGAAGTTTTTGTAGTTCAGATGTGTATGTATGCTTTTTTCCTTTATTGATGCCTTTACGTACTTCCTTTGTGCTTTTTTTTTTCCTTTACGCGTTGCTTTCTACCTCTATTGTTGTTGTAATTTCACACCACTGTATGCCATAGTCTGGTGCACGGATCTAGTCAAGCCTTTTCAGGCTTTTTGTCCGTGCACCAAACATCTGTCAGATGTTGAATAAAAATTGAATTGAACTGAATTGAATTGAACTTTGGCCGAGTGGCTGAATCGAGTGACGTGCCGACAAACAGAAACAGAAAGACAGACCAAAATTTCTCCGTTTAAGTACCCCAAGAAAGACTATCGTCTTTTATACACAAGGTACTAAGAGAAAATAGGGACGGAGCTGGCTGCCACTGCCATCGAGAGAGAGAGAGAATGAGATCCTTGTGATAGGGAAAGAGTGGGGAAGAGAAATTTGCACAGTGTATTAGAGGTGCACAGCGCCTGCCTACTCTTCGGTAGGAAGGAATAGCAACAGGATAAGGAAGATAGGAAGATGAAAATGGGGAAGAAGTAAGCATATCACTGCAAACGCGTGCGAAAGAGACGTGTTGGAAATGGAGGCAGGAAGGAGCCAAAAATTTCCGCGCGTTTCTCTCGTCATCAGAGCAGCTACCCTCCCGACGAGCCCAGCAGGCTGAGGACGAAGAAGTCGAGTCCCGGTGCGGCCACTGCGAAAGAAAGAACGGTCACGTATGGTGAAATTGTCATGCGTTACCGTAGGGCAAGATCGGAGTACCCACCCCCTGACAAGTCGCTAAATAAGCAACAGTAGACAACACGGTGATTATTACACACACGAACACTCCCTACACTCAGGCTGTACAGTCGCATATACCCGGACGTTTACACACCACAATGCAAAGCTTGCGGGGTGGCTCGCGCCAGCCTCGACCACATTATCTGGGCATGTCCCGCAGCGACGCACACTATCAAACACAGCAAGAACCCTAAACTTAAGATAACCACACCTGAGCAGTGGGAGGCTATGCTGCTCAGCGCGTGCCCGGATGACCAACTCTGGGCAGTCCGGCTGGCCGAAGACGCCGCCGAGACCCAAGGTCTGGCCGCCGCCTGAGGAAGGGGGGCCCCGGTAGGGCTATAGTCTCCCGGCCCCCGCCTCCCTTGACCCCAACAAGGACAAAAATAAAGTTATGTCTCTCTCTCTCTCTCTCAAAGCGCTGTGTTACGCCATGTACCGAATGCGCTCACTTTGTCAGGCAATGATTGAAGCGTATTGGCTCAAACTCATTGTAGACGTGTCAGGCTTCAGCGGCAGGAATATAGAGCATGAAAGAGGACGCAAGTTGCTTTCTAAATGCCTGTGAGTAATGCCGGGCTGGGTTTTTACATGCTAAAACCACGATATGGCTTTGAGGCATGCCGCAAGGGCGAGACTCCGGCATAATTTCGGCCACCTGTTGTTGCTCAACATGCGCCTAATATGAGCACACGGGTGTTCTTTGTATTTCGCCTCCATCAAAATGCGGGTGGCGTGGCTGGGTATCGAACCCATGAACTCGAGCTTCGCAGCGCGATATACCTAACGCGCTAAGCTACCGTGGCTGGTTAATAATCCCGTGCCTATTACGTTTTATTCTTGCACAGTTAGTAAGCATTAAGCGCAGCGTACACTAAGTCGCGCAAGTCCGGGCGTTTCAGCTTCTTCTCTTAACCATCCGTACAGAATGGTTTGCTTGGGTAGCGATTTAGCGCACGCCGGTTCATGATGATGATAATATTCGATCTGCGACACACGGCAAATCTCGACCGTAAGCTCTGCCGTAATAAAATTGATTGATTGATTGATTGATTGATTGATTGATTGATTGATTGATTGATTGATTGATTGATTGATTGATTGATTGATTGATTGATTGATTGATTGATTGATTGATTTAGTGATGATCGGCTGAAGAAGCATTTTTCGAGGGGCCTGTTTTTTTTTAAACACAACCTAATGAAATCAACACAAAATGTAATTACGGAACACCTAGTAGACTTTCTTTGTAGTTTCATATATACTGATTAATTACGTATTACTGCGTAATTCATGAATATCTCGATCTTATTGAGCGCCTTAAAGCAACACGCTTCGTCGTTATTGAATACTCGCAACGTCACCGCACAAGGTGTTCGCCAACGTCCAATTACACAAGCGCCATTACGTGTCATTGCTGCCTCAGGCGAGCGGCCGCAGCTATGCGGAAGTGACCTCGTGACCTTCCGCTTTTGCTAATGAACGCCGTGTAAGACCGCGCCGCCGTTCTTGTCCTCATTTTGCTGGTTCGTTGTGCTTATCGCGATTATCGCATCGTAAATTATACGTAGCCCCCTTAATGTCGGCTCAACCAGGCCACCAGTCTTTATTTATCCAAGCAGATCGATAAAATCGGTTGCGAAAGACCAGAGTCCGATAGCTACCTAGGAAGTTCGCTTTTATTTTTATCGTCATACATATCAAGGCCACGCGGCATAAATGTCAGTGGCGCATAAATTAGGCTGGTAAAAGCGATCGCGAAAGGATAAACGGTTAACCAACGCAAATCTGCGTGTCCTTTTTCTTTTTTTGTATCGCTGAGCATATTTCCAGCAAATAAAACGAGGTTCTATGGGTCTTTTTTCGGTCGGCGTAAACGATAAAAAACTAATAATAATAAGAACTTCCCCGGGTGAAATTTTGACAAGAATATCCAGTGATGCAAATTTGTATATACTAAGCATATGATAAGTTCTCACGGACGAAACACACAATAGTAATTCAGTATGGAGTTTGTGTAAACCTTGTGTCATTCACTCGCATACGGGAAGTGCTGGATAATGTTGTGTAAGTGCCGCTTAATGCAGGCTGTTTGTAGGATGGTCATGTCGCCTACTGTAGCATGCATACTCTTATGCCGGCGTAATAATTTACAGCCGGTTTCTTACTGTGCTTCTGACTCGCTCCATGGAATGCCTCCGACGCTATACCACAATTACCCTCAGAAAATTCTGGCCCACTTAAGAAATAATTGTCTATGTCCCTGTTTTCCTGTTCCACGTAATTCAAATAACCACCTTGCAATCGGGGTTGTGATGGCTTCCAAGAAAATAACAGACCACTGACCCAATTGTCAGGATTTGTCAATTACTTTTTATCGCTTGTGACACTTTCCTTCTACAAGTGAAATGTGATAATTCCGGTCAGCGAGCGCGAAGTATTAGGATAAAGGAGAAAATTCGTTTTACGTGCCAGGACCCCGATCTAATTGAGGTGCACGTCCTGATGAGGCTTTCCTCATAAATTTTCCATATCCAGGGGTTCTTCGACTGACATCCTATTCACGATGCACCGGCGTTTTTGCATATCGCCCGAATCTGAATACGGCCGCCAGCGCCGGTGTCGAATTCGAAACCTCGTACTGGAAAGATCAATGCCGCAACAACTGGGCCACCGCGTCAGGCGATGCAAAAGGTGCAACTGCACGTGGTGTAATTTGCATTCCACAGTGAGAGAGAGGAACAGAACATGAATTCCGGGGCGTTAAGCGCGAAAAACACGACATGACTGTGAACCGCGCCGTAGTGTGGGATTACGCACTAATTTTTGACCACTTTGGAGGTTCCTGAAGTTGTCCTAAACCTACGCACGAAGGTTGTTTTTTTTATTTGTAATTCGCCCGACTTTACCGCGAATCGAAACATGGACCTCAAGCTAAGCAGCACAAGGCCGTTGCAACTAAGCCTCCTCAGCGGGTAAAAAGAAAGAGCGTGTGTGAAAGACAGAAGTAGCCAAGACGAGCGTGGGAATGGCACCGAAATGTGACTTTAGCAAAACGTCCTCTGAAAACCTCTTACTAGTCACGTTAACCATAACTGGCCCTTGCGTCATTAAACACCATATATCATCATGATCATCATCACCGGCAGGAACCCTCTGACCTGCTAACCTTCGCAGGCGTAACAGAAGGAAAGTAGTGCGTAAGGAATCACTAAATGTACAAGTTTTGTATGACGGGGGTACTCTATGTACCCATTCGTGCTTAATAAAATCGTTCTCAAGGTCTCAAATGTAATGTCCTGGCTCACCTTACTGCCAACGTTTCCGAAAAATCAACAACGTCGGTATAAGGAGGCCGCCGGTATTCGAACCCCCCCCCCCAACCCCTAGCTCCAAATACTGTGTCTCTTCACTCCGTTCTCATCGTAAGAGCCTCAGTGACGGGTGGTCGGGAAGATGGGGAAGGCGGGGGGGGGCGGTGAAACTGCGCCCCCCTCTCCCCTAATAGAAAACCCTGAGCACGCCTATGTCTGCGCGAGTCGACTCACGAGTGAGTTTGCCGACCTGCCGCTTTCCGTCAACAACTTGATACCCGGCGTTTCAAATTGATTTTAGTACTACGATTCTTCAGAAAAGCCTTTGTCGAAAGTTAACGCCTGTCTCCTGTATCCTATGTTCTCCTCTCTTAGGGCTATCATGTTTGTTTCTGCGCTGTGAACTGCTAAGCCCAATAAAATGTTTCGCTAAAGCAAACGCAATACTTAAGACCACACTCTCTCTATTTCTCTATTTTGTCACTGTATTCCACTCACCCACCACCAATGCATAGTAGCTAAACGAATATATGTTATCACTGACATAGGCAGGGAGTGTGGTTGAGGGGCGTTCAACCCCACCCCCCTCCCCCAATTTTTTCACTTTTGCATGTGCATATACACATACACGCATGCAAACAAACGCACGAGCATACATAAATGGTAGTTGAACTGCCCCCTCTAACCCCCCTCTCCCTAAGAAAAAGAAATTCTGGCGACGCCCCTGTGTGTTTTGCTCAACTTTCCTAACATTCCTTCGTTCGATGCATCTCTCGTGTTTTTTCATACTACTGTGTTATGCGTTTTTTTTTTAGTTTATTCTCGAGTGGACACCATCCTCTCGATCATCAGTAGGTTTTGTTATCGTCATCGAGTGGTTAAGCTAGCCATAGCCAAAAAAAAATCACTACGAGACAAGCCGCAAGGAAGTGTCCGATCGACCCCGGTCATTATTCCTGGTCCGGTTGGGCACCGAAATGGGCCGGCGTGATCCGTCCGCCCTTGTACGTACCTCCCTGCCCTGGGGTCCACCGGGTGCACTATAGGGTTGCACGGTCATCATAAAGCACGCGTGCAGGGAGGACTGAGACCGCGGATGCGAGGGGCTTTACGACCGCAACCTCCGGTGGCGCTCAACGCGCGACAAGCAGCGGCAACGCCTCCGCCGGAGTAGCGGGGATAACAGGGCCGATAACACGGTTCACGAGAGCGCTCGTAAATTGCGGCCGCGAGGCACACATACATGGAATCCTCTGGGGGATGGCAATTCTACCGTGTATCCACCTCTCAAACTGTACACTCGCTGTCTACACCAACTACGCCCGGATCGGTGCGTCTACCCTCTACAGAGGGCGCCACTAGACACACCAAACCTGACGCAGTTTCGTAGTACATAAGGAGTACCGCTTGAATGGAAATGATGGATTCCATTCATATGTGACTCCATTCCATGTATGACTTCCATTCAAGGAAGGAAGGAAAGAAACAGAAATCCAGAAGGCAGGGAGGTTAAACAGAAAAGCTTCCGGTTAGCTACCCTACACAGAAAGATTGGGAAAGGGAATAGAAAGATGAGAGAGAGAAAGAAGGACGGAAAGGAAACAAAGGCAGTGCATTCACTGAAGCGTGCGGGACTGCACCACAAGTAAGAGGCGTTCGCACAAGCCCCTCGTCCTCAGAAAGCACAAGAGTGCCTTCACTGCCTTGTGGGCCGACGAGACATGGGGACGGTGTTCTACTAGCACCGGTACGGAAAGTGACCGATCGTCCCGTCGTCGGTCGTCAAGACCCTGATAAATTTCACCACATACGTCGTTTATAAAAACACATAGAGCTTAGTACGAAAAACAAGAAAGTTCATTTCGTTTGACTGACCTCTGTGTGAGCGCATGCATTTCTGTTACCGAGAGGCGAAATTTCGAATAATGCTAGAGTAGCGGGTCTGTTGGCATGCGATTACAATATACACAGTACACATAAAGAAAAAAAAAGAAGACGGCAATACCGCTAACCTTTTTTTTTTGCTCTCTTTATGTCTTTTTTGTGCGTATCCATTGCGCATCGTAGCAGGAAGACATCCTGCCCATTTTCGCTTTCCTTCAGTCAACAGTCACGCAAAACACACATACAAAACAACAATAGTTAAAATCGCGTCTACACCACCGTACAACTATACTAATCCTTTCGTTGTAACCCGCTCGCTACGATCGCAAAAAAAAAGAAGGCTTTCATCCTCTCTGTAGACTTCTCGCACTGTACCTTTCAAGGGTGTCGGCAAAACTACCCCTCCCCCTCCCTGCATGCCTCTTCGTCGCCTGCTCTTTCTGTGCAACCCAGGGCTGGGTGCGGTGATTGGCTGCATCAAATATGCACGACCTTCAGCCGGCGGGTCGCGCAAGATAGCCGAGCAAACCACCACTGCTATTATGACGGCGTGAGCGTCGTAAATAGGAATTAGCGAGCGCGCGCCCCGTATCCCGCCCGACAGGCTCGTCAATATTTATAACACCGCCGTGGCTTGTAGCCGCGAACAGCGTGGAGTGGACAGCGGACGACACCGTGGGGGCGCGGCCGGCCCGAGGCCATCGATGACCGCCGCAGCTGTGAACTTTACTGCCGTCACCGTTAACTGTGCCCCCTCTGAAGATATTCATATTTGAATATGGTTTATGCCTTCTTTCATAGTTGCCAGATTATCCAAAGTCGGCGATACTGTTGCTATTCGTAAAATATTCCTAAAACTGTTTAACACAAAGGCTTCTTTCTTTTAACCCACAGCTGAAAAATCTACCATAAACGTGTAACGTTACTTTCCTGCGTACCTTGTTTTTTTTTATGTCTTTTTTAATGATACACGTTCTACGCACTGTCCTGCAGGGTACTGTGGGGTACTGTAGCACTTTTTTACTGCTCTTTTCTTTCATTACTGAGTTAAAGATAAATAAAGCGTTGAATTGAATTGAATACGGAAAACACGCTAACATGCCCGTTCTAGTTCGCTGGCGAGGGGGACGCAGATTCTCCAGTGGCTAGCCTTCCATACCTTCTGTAAAATGATATTTAGTGTTGTTATGCGAGAGGAGGGTCTCTCACGTAACAGTACCCATCGGCGACATTGTGTCAGTCCGCCAATGGCCTTCAGTATTTAAAATTTCGCTGCAGAAAGGAGCAGCCAGTGCCATATAACGGCGTCAACATATCCTAAAAATTATACTTCATAACCGCTAGACATTAGCTGCAAGATGCGTGGTCCCTCTTTCGGTGGTGGTCCACCGAAAGAGGGACCACGGCATGGTTAAAAGAGTGTATAAAAGAGGGAAATGAAAACTACGATCTCCGCATCTAAGGTCGTCAATTAGATTTATGTGAAAGAAGCGCATATGAGAATGACTTTGCAAACTTTGTCTTTATATTAATGAAACCGGGTCCAGTAGCGGCTCGGGTACCCTAATTAGCAACTCGCTGTAATAATTCTATAATTTATTAATGCCATCTCACAGACAGTAAATTGCACAACGTGTGTTTGAGCAAGTATCACCACCGTCAGGAAATCGGTCAATACACTTGTGATGCAACTTTATAGGTGCTGCGTACTAATTATGCAGGACACATGTTCAAAACAAGACCTTATTTCATTACGAAGCCGCTGAGCCTTGGCCACCTGCTTGGCCGGGACGGCTGACTTTTAAGTTTTCACGCGTAGTGCATTAGTGGCGCGGGATTGTAAACGTCGTCATGCAAAGCCCTTGCTACGACAAGCACCTGACCCGCGGCACTTGAGGCATTTAGTCTCAAAAGCTTGGCGTGTTACGCGTGCACTAACTGTACGTGGCCCCATTTTGGAAGCACCGCAAACGTCGAAAAGGAAAAAGTTACAACTGCTTCACGGATAACTCTTCAAGGGCTGAGGTTTGCGGAGCCTTCATGTTCCAACAACGCTCCAACGAGCGCCAACTTAAACGTCACTGAACACGCGAAAAAGTGACGCCTTGCTGACTACAAGAATTTCGGGCCCGAATGATGCCTGCTCGCCCTTGAGAGATCACGCAAATCCTTTTGCGTTCGCCAGTCCTGCTCTTTCAAAGGTAAAGCGCGTACATACTTTTTCTACGTCTCATACTTGTTCAATAGTGTTGCCGCCTCCTGTCGGTGCAGCCAGCACGAGTGGATGCGTCCTTCATCGCCTGCTTGATGGAGGTCGCTGACATGGGGATACCCGTCCCGTGCGTGGTGTTAAGTGCCTGCTGCATCCTTTCTGTTCAACAGTTTTGCACAGTACTGCTTTCCCCATGGTGCTGAGCCATACTTTCTTAACGTGTGCAGAACGTCAATGAAAGAATGATTTCAATCAATCAATCAATCAATCAATCAATCAATCAATCAATCAATCAATCAATCAATCAATCAATCAATCAATTATTCAATCAATCAATCAATTAATCAATCAAACTTATTCCCACACCAAGAGAGGAATAAAACTAACAGGGCTCCTTGCATCCGCCTCCGTAGACTCGATGACGAAAGCCATGTTCTTATTTTCCTTCTTAATCTATGTATTGAAGTTCCCGCACCCCGATCAGAAAGATTTCTGCAATTTACGCGGTTTCGCGATGCCTCCAGGTTCGGAGGCATTGTAAGCTTTCCGCACCTCACCTTGCTTTGCATTGCCTCCGGGATCAGCACACCTTTCACCAAGCAGCGATGTCATGTGATGACGTCACCACGTGACGTCACGTTATGTGACGTCAAAGCGACTTCACGATGACGTAATATGATGATGTCATTTTGTGATGATGGTTATTTGCATCAGTCGTGTTGACGCCGACGAGGGAGGCCGGTCAGTTTTCGTGATTTAATGCAGCATGCAAGGTTATCGCCTTAAAAGTAGATGGCATGTCAAAAGTTGCCCAACTGTAGCTCGAATGTGCCTGTGAAACTATTCGTTAATGTATCGCGACAGCGTGCGATGAATTGCACACACATTTGGGCAATATAAATAATAAAAAAGAACTGAACTACACGTGCAATATATCAATGGGATACAAAGAAGACAGATAGCTAGAGCAGCTCGAAATATGCAGCACGTCGTGACCACTGTCGGGAAAAAGCGGCAATGGATGAAGCTGCCTGACGAGAACAACATGCTGCCCTAATGAGACGCAGGCATTCTGGAATTGCAGAATTGTTAGAGAGAGAGAGAGAAGCCGCTGCTGGAACAGTAGATCGGCAGAAAGTTCAACAACAGGTCAACAGAAGGTCCACCTCGGATTTCGCCTTCATATTCTTAGAAAGTTGCCTCCCTTGCAATATTTTGCTGCTTGAAAATCTTTCTTTACCATAAAAATTGGCTTGCCTATGCGCCATAAAGACAGCTTTTTGAATTGAAATGGTGCATATGCTGCCGGAAGAATTTTTTTATCTAATTTAAAAGGCTTGGGCCCGCTGGCAATAGCTTAGTCAAATCGGTTGATGGTTTGATGGCCTGGACGACCTTCATGAAATATTTCATTGAAGAGAGCTCGAATCACCGGAGCCTCTTTGTGCGTCGCCTATGCTAACGTAGACGGCACAGATACGGTACATTTCGGCTCCATGCGCAAGCACTCCTGGGCCACCTCCTAGAACATTTCTCACAATAGAGTATACAGTACTCGGAAGCGTTCACTCTTTCTCCTGAGCACACAGCGATATGAGACGGCTTCTGCGCTCCACCGTAGCGAGTGTGTTGCTGCATTGCTTTCTGATAGTACACACTCGCTGTCGACGTTTATTAGCCCCGAGAAGTTGGCGTGGCGCCGCCTGGCGGGAGGCCCGGGTGACGTCACGGCACGGACTCTTCGACGCCCACCGTGGCGCGCCTACATTACGTGCGCTCGCTTCGTACGCTGTTCTGCTGTTTGCGGCCGCTTTTCGCCTGTCTCAAACTTCTGATGAATGATGAAAACAGCATCGATAATGCTCGTAGTAAAAAAAATAATGCTCGCAGTACAATCGCCAACGGTGCCCGCGCTCCATCGTATACAGACTTTGATCAGGTTTGTTGTTGTGTCGCGCTGCTAACCTCGAGGTCGATTCTCGGCCACTGCAGCCGCATCCCGACGGGGGCGAACAGCAAGGACATGCATGTGCTTAGATACAGCAGCACGCTAAGGAATGCCAGGCGGTCAGAGTTATTCCACAATGTGCCTCGTAATCAAGTCGTGGTTTTGATACGTGCGACACCATATTTACATTATTAGGTTGCGCTGTTCACGGGCGATTCGTTCCACAGATGCGATGGTTTCACTTCCACAAGGGTTATTTGCATCGGACGCATGCGCGTATCTGCGGACAGTGTTCTTGCCGGTGTACCAAGCCCCGCGTATAGTTACAAAAACACATGCAGTAATCGAGGCTCGCAAAATATCTCGAAAAAAAAGCGCTTTCCTAGAATACTGCTGCAGTTGTGCTTGTTTTTCTTGTGTACTCGCTCACTCATCACCTTGTTTAGTTTCACGTTTTTTGTCGAAATAATTTCGGGGCTTCATTTCACTGCAAAAACAAGTTGATGTTAATTGCGGACACTTGTTATTGCTGCCAGGTTGTGTCTTCGTGCCGCATCGTCAACGGCGGACTATTGCACTCGCGAGTATCAAGTTGGATAGCCAGTTCGTAAATTAATTTTCCTTGCATTTGATTACTCCTGACCATCATCAACCTGTGTGTGGACATGAAGTGCGAGACCAGACATTGACTCATTGAGGCGAAGGCCATTTAATTATTACGTTAGCCACGTCGCTGAGAACGCCATCGAAGCAGTTCAGAACGCTCATTTCGACTTTCAGGAATTAGTTTTGGAAGCGATTGCTATCAGCAGTGCTCCCACGTGAACTTAACATTACCGCTTCTGACGCGGCGGTTGATCGGACCAGCAGTCCATGCAAATCAGAGTACACGGCCACATAATCCCAGACAACTGTTGAGGAGAAATCATTGCATAATCCAAGTATACCAACACCTCAGTGTTTCCGAAACTGTTTTGTGTGGCAGCACTATTTTGTTTAATGTTGCGGATATATTAGGTGATTCTTCATGATAGACAGATTCATCTAGAGTGTCCTGTAGCAGAAAGCGCAACTTTGTCAAATAACTTAGATAATCTGCCCGGGCCGACATAACTTGGATGACCGACAACCGTTCGCTAGTAGTGAAAACATCCACCTTCGACCGTGCGAGATTTGCATCACAAGAAAGCAGTAGCCACCACCGTTTTGAGAAAGAGTGGGTGCAGAAAAAGGCTATCATCGGCCGCGGAGCCAGCGAGCCCTTGCCATGACGTCATATCGCTGCGACTGCCGCGCCGCCGGTGTTCGTTCTCGGGGCTAATAGAACCAACTCAGTTCCACAGCTCCACTAGCGAACCGGCACACAAAGCTGAGGAGCGAACTTACGGCGCTACTGTTCCATTTTGCTTCATTTGCGATGTCCTCCGCGATCAGTTCCATCAACGCGCCGTTGCTATCAACGGCGCGCTGCCGGAACTAATCGCGGAGGCGACGCATCTGCTGCCGCGAGCTCAGACGCGCGAGCCGTGTTCGCTCTCTTCCTTGCGTCATTGTTTGCAAACGGTGATCGCTTGTAATGCAGTTCATTCGAGTTTGCGCGCGTGAATTGGACAAAACTGAGAAATGCCATCTTTCTGCGTCGGGTTGCGCGAGCGAGCGCAAACGGGGCACCTGTAATCGCTTCTTTGAATAACTGTAGGAACTTGCAAGAAATGCCTTGAGGTTTTGAACACCCATTCCGCAATACTCGAGAAGATGGCAGCCGACTTGACTAAACCTCACCGAGCTTAGAGAATTCAAGTCGGGCTACCTTCGTCAGCCGCCGTTTTGGGTTGTACACCTTTCTCACGAAAGTGAAAGCCGTACTGCGTTTGGCCACTCTTTTTGGGTGACAAATCTAAGTATCCAGGCCTCTGGTATTTTCGCCTCCATAGAGAATGAGACCGCCGGGGCCGCGATCGAACCCACAGCCTTCGGGTGAGCCACTGTCGACCACTGCACCACCGTGGCTGTGGTACACTGCTTCGCGGCATGTCGATATTTGTGCGAATGGACAGCCAGACGCGTGAGATTGATACCATTATTACATTTCAAGTTTGATTATATTTCGGCGTTTACGGAGCACGGCTTGCGAAATGTTTGCATTTTGAAGCGGTCGAAGTTACTGAAAAAGTTTCCATGCCATGAACCTCGATATTCAGACGGCGGCTGCACTGCTCTAGTTCATTTAGCATCACTATTGACCGGAGCGCATATGCGCAGTGCTGCCAAACCGGATGTGTGCACCTGTCAGTGGCGATGACTGGATGGCGCGCTAATTCTTGCCGCTATTCGCGTTTCTTTTGACGCCGATAGTACTTTAACTCGTTTCGCTTTCGTTATAAGCACAATAAAGGAAAATATTGAAGCTACATTTTCGGTATGATCAAATGATTTATGAGCAGAAGAATAAAGAGCCCATTGAGCCTAATTGAAAGAATGAAACGGAATTTCTAAATCTTGAAGGGACACTATCTCTAGCCACGGGAACTGACACCTTCCCAATCTTGAACGACGAAAAATAAAAGACGAATAAGTTCTTACTCTACAAAACCCGTAGTGTTCCTTTGTTCTGCACGCAGTATAATTTCTCTAGCGCTCCGCGCAGTCTACGCTGCACGCAACTTGCGCGCACATCGAATTAGGTAGACGCGCGGGGGCATCCCTCCTTGCGAAATCGCTGTCTCGGCGTAAGACGGCCGGCGTCCCCTCCAGGCGCTCCACGGTTTGTCTTCATTAGCAGCGCTGGATGGCCAGCCGGCCGGCCACGAGGGCTGGCCTTCGATGCCAGATTTACGATCGTCCTGGGATATCGTCTTCCCACTGTCTGGCCACCGCAGCGCCCTTCGTGGAGAGACGAGGGGATATTGGGAAGTGCTTGGGAACATTAGGGTTGGCGCGAGGGATTTTCCCTCGTCTACCAGCCACGCGCTCTTGTATAGAGGTACTGGGACCTCCGGCAATAGGAGTGTTCGCTACGCAACACGTGTAACGCGCGGTGTGTAAGAGGTTCCCTCGATGGTTCTGGCAAATATGACGTAGTGTGCGCATTTCTGTTTCCACGTGCAGCGATTACGTTATCGTAGTGCCGGTGGCTGCCCTTATTGAGGCCAGGAAAATGATCCTCGCGCCTGTTGTCTTACACGTGCCCGCCATCTATCCTTATTTGCGAGCGCCATCGCTCAGTGTCGGATAACATTAAGAAACGCGCTCCAACGCACGGTGGTCCATGAACGAGACGATGCGGGAAGTATCAAGCCAGGCGTGCCATTACCTGCCTGGTTTCTGCAGGCTTGCGCTGGATATGAAACGCGGCATAAAGTTGTACCCCTGTATAGTATTTCATGCTTTAGCGAGGTGTTCAATGGCCGCGTACTTTAATAAACCATTCTGCGATCACGAAGCATGCATGTTGACGTAAAATGTGAGCGGCGATCCGATGGACTTTTCTCCGATCCGGTGTGTGTACGAGAAAGAATAGAGCCGGTGTTGCACCAGCTCGTTGATTGAGGAGAACGCATCGAATGAACGACTGAAACGTTTCACTTATCTTACGCCAGATACCGTTTGCACAGGAGCAATGGGCCCAGCGCGCCATTTCCTTCGCATCCGCTGAGGCGATGGAGGCTGAAGGCACGCTGAGAATCAATGAATGAAAACAACTTTTATTGTGAAAACAACTTTTATTATGAAAACAACTTTTATTATGAAAACAACTTTTATTGTGTGTTCTCAGCGTGCGCGCGCGCGACACCGCACGTCACTACTTTGAATATGTACTTATCCTATACCACAATCTTAATGCGTAGCGTGGTTGGTGTAGGGCAAATAAGCCTCAGCGAAACTATGGCGGAATATGACACTTTGTATGCGCGTGTGTATCCGCGTGACATTTGTTAGTATTGCTTTTTCGTACTCGCCTTTTTCGATCCATCTCAGTGCGACTTCCAGCAACGTACCAAGTCTGGTTTTCCAGTTGGTTTTCTACATACTATACTTTCATCATTTTTGAAGTGTTCATGTGCAGCGAAGTCGAAGTAACTGGTAATACAAGGCGCGTGAACTGAAAATACGTACTAACTTCTTTTTTTTTTCTATCTTTACAAGCGCAGTCAACACGGCCAGCACTTGACTCCAGCGACCTCATGGCCAGCCTACACTCTAAGAAAAAAAGAGGAGTAATTTTATGCTTTCTTTTTTTTGCTACTTAAGTCGCTCTCACAGTATTGCTATCTCTAAAGAGACACGCTAACTCTCTTTTAGATATTCGTGCGTCCCATGAGCCCCTAAAGAGAGCGGACGTGCTCTCTATAGAGTTATGCATGTGAGAGTCGCATATGTAGCAAAAAAAAAAAAAGATGAAAGAATCAAACAATGCCATTTTTTCTTAGAGTGTAGAGCAACATAGCTGACAAACGTCGTATAATGGAGATGCTGAGGTCGACCTAACAGCAGAGCAAACATGAGTTCTTTATCAGTTAAGAAATAGGAAAATAGTGAACATTTTCAGCGATGGCACTTAGTCTGTCAGCGAGTGTTATTTTTCACGTCGATGAAATACCGCTACGTTTCGATTTCCTTCGCTTTTAGCTCAGCTGGTCGCTTTCGTCATTTCGGGCGCCTCAGTGAGAGCAGGCCGGCGTGATCTTGCTACAGTCACTACTCAAGTGCCCGCGAAGTTGCAGCAGTTGCAGTTTCTTTCGACCGGACTAACATAAAATTTACACTTGTCTATAACGAAACCTCATACAACGTCGTCGGCACATGAGAGATCCGTTTCAAAACATTTGCGCATTTAACCTTTTAGAGCAGTCGAAAGCATTGCCACGAAAGCAATAAATAATTTCTCTACGAAACTATTATTATTACATTTTATACGGCTATACCCTTGAAGCTAGCTTTGGAGTGCCACAGAAGCTCGCCAAACATTGTATGTAGCTAACAATCATCACTGCTTCTTGGGTCCGCGCTTATGGCACATAGGGATACAACGAGGATATTTATACTCACCATAACGAGGTTCTCAATAATTTCAGCGCAGTTCAGAAGTTTGTATCCGGGATAGTTGTTGTTTTTAAGTAAGGCGAAGTCAATGGCGGCTACTGGCGACACCGCGGGTAGCTCACCGCCAGTGAGACTCGTTTACTAAAATCCCTTTAAGCTAATCTAGATGTTTTCCTGAGGCCTGCAAAACACCATCAAACCATCTTGCGCGTAGGCGACTTCGTTTTTTGCAGCCATAGCGCTGATAAGACAGGGACCACAGAAAGAGGACAGGACGTGCCTCTTTCTGTGGTCCCTGTTTTATCAGCGCTATGGCTTCAATGAACGTAACAAACCAACTAGCCCAAAAGTCTGTCCTCTTAGACTTCGTTTTCTTTTGCCTTCCAGTTTGGCTAACATTAGTTTTCCCACCAGTGAACTCGCATACGTCGAATGACATTACCAAAACGAGAATATCATACGTTTAACTTGAACATCAAGTACAGTGATTGTAAACATCACTTTTCTTTAATTGAAATTATGGATAGAGGAGTTTGGTGACATCATGGCAGAGCCGGTTACTCCTTGTCGATTAGCAAACAAATTAAGTTGAAAGTGTAATAGGACTTAAAATAAATAAATATGTAATAAAATATGGCACACAATGTTATGCCATGATGATTATACTCTGCTACTTCATTTAACCTCCACGTGATATACACCATGCAAGATATGCAAGCAGATCTCGCCCCGCGAAATATGCCTGTACATCTTGCAGGGCTAGATTCACCTGCAACCCACAAGATCAACGTCCTCCCCTTTCTCCTCTTTCCACGTGTGACATGCTACAATGAATGTAGGGAATTTTTTTTAATAAAAATCAGAAATAGACTGTCGAGTTTAGCATCAGCGGAAAGCATATCCGAGGAAACATCAGGTTGTACACGCGAGAACGGTAGTAGCAACATCACATCGCTCTGAGGTAAAAGCTGATGGTCGCATTAAAACGTCGCCAGTACATTCTCCGTATTGCAGGAACCTCTGTAACAGCGGTGTAACGATCGACGCCTGTATAGAGGGTGGGGGGTTCAAAAATTTATCTATTGCATTGCATGCGGGGTAATCGTGTACCGAAGTCGTGGGCGCTAATCTTGTTGTACACTTCAAAGCCCTTTGTCGAGGCTCGCCGACCCCCAAAACGCTTGGGCGACAAAACGCAATTACCTCGACGTTACCCTCATCCGAAAGAAAGAAGAGGAACGGTCTACGCTCTAGTCGTTGCTGAAGTGGAAGGGGGATCTGAGCGGAGCTCTTCATTCGGCGTGTTCAGAATGGGTCGCCCAAACACCCAGCCATTTCTCTCACTTTCTTTTCACACTACGCGATGCTTAGGGAAAATTTACGCCCGGGGTCCCTTCCACTTCCCGCCGAGCTCTGCGATTCGCACCCTCTGTAGCTTCTCCACCGTCTTCGTTTTGTTTTTGTCTCCTCCCGAGTTTTCCTATACAACCTTGCAGTTGTTCTTGTTCCACGAGCGTTCGACACAGCAGTGTCTCCTCTCCTCCTCCTTCTCTTCCTGCTGCTCCTGTTCTCCTTTTGCGCTCTCTCTCAATCACTGACTCTCTCCGCAATCGACTTTTCACGTTAGGGGAGGAGTGGGGTAGGTTCCCTGGTTGTCCGTGTTGGGATTCGAGCTTTCTTGCAGGGGAGGATGCTTGGAGGTTGTTCCTCGCTTCCTGAAAAGTACAAGAGAGCGGGAAAAGAAAGGGAAAAGACGGTCGACTGGGAACCACCCGAGTCGTTGAAGCGCACGTTTCGCTTTCCTTCCTTTTGTCTCTGCGCTGGAACTAACGAGCTGCGGCGTGTCGAACCGGCACGTGTCTCGTACATCGTCAGCTTGAATTGGCAGCGTGTTCGATGTTTCCTTAGTGTTATCGCTGAACTAGCGCAGTAAATAGTGAAGGGACGCTGTGGGACTCATTAATAGTGGTAGAATGCTGTCAGCAGATAGTCGGGGCAGAGTAGTTGAGGTGATGGAAGTCATAAATAAGTATATACTGATGCGACATTCAAGGGATGTGTCCTTGTGCCTTTGTGGAGTTGTTCAGTTTGGTTGCATGTTCCCTTAAAGAAAGGAAAAAAAAAAACGTGATGAGCACCTCCTCTGTTTTAGAGCTCGACTGCTGACCCGAAGGTCGCGGGAGCGAATCGCGGGCCGTGGCGGCCGCATCTTGATGGAGGCAAAATGCTAGAGGCTTGTGTACTTTCATTCAGGTGCGCGTTAAAGAGCCCCAAGTGGTCGAAATTTCCACAGCCCTCTATTGTGGCGTTTCTCATAATCATAGCATGGTTTTGGGACGAAGAATTTCAGTAGTTACTATCATGCACAGTTTTAGAGTGATAACATGAGTTTAAGGAACCAGAACTGCTTTCGGTAAATCGAAAAGAACTTTCAATGGAGAAAGTGAATTCTAGTTTTCTTCTCCTCGCGCTCTACCACAGTTTCAGTGAATTTCTCACTAACTATAGCGCAGGAATGCATTCGTCGGCACGTTCAAGCGTTCACGCCTGTTCCTTGCGGGAATCAATGTTCAAAACTAAGAAAATTGTTTCTTCCCTTCGTGTACAATGCAGTGCCCTTTTGTTTATTGGAAAAAGAATAAAGCAGTCATCTGCAGACGCCAGCAAATTATCGGACGTCTTCGACAAGTTACTATATAACTTAGAAGTACTTGTTTCGGGGCTAGTTGGTTCATCGTAATGAGCGAAAAAAACTAGACGCCTAAAACACCGTAAAAAGAACGACTCCTGTGTTTCTTCGTTCTTCTTACGGTGTTTTAAGCGTCTAGTATTTTTTTCCCTCATTAAGTTACTATATGTCGTCACCTGTATTTCTCCTTTGCACAACATTTGGCTTTTCCAAGCATTCCCTCATGGTACGGCTCTGCTAACCGGTATTACAATCTCTGATTTAGCAATTCCCATTTTCATGCACGATCCTCTTACCGTTGTTCTTTTTTTTTTTACTCCGTCAACTTCATTTCTCGCTAATCTTCGCGAGAAATTTCGCGCGAGGTAGTTTACGACTTATTTTCGCAGCCACCGACTGAGAATATGCCGCTAAATTGATTAAATTATTGGCGAGGCGACACGCATTGAAAAAGGCTTGAGGGACATAAATTTCTCTCCACAACAATTTTCCTTCGAGGGACGATGCTCGGACTTGGATACGAGCGGCGGCAAGCGAAGCGCATCAGCGCGTGTCCCTCAAAAGGGCCTCGCAAGACTGTCATTTTTCTCCTTCGATCGGTTCCCGATGTCTGCCGTCCGTTTCGGTCCCCCGCAATATGCTAACGTCCACTCGGCCGCCGCGGCAGGTCTTGAACGTTGCACGGGCATCGGAGCTCTCTCTTTGTCTCCGATATCTGTCACCGTGGGGCACGCGGGAAAATGAATACACCGTCCTTTTTTTTCCACGCTGTCCTCCTTTTGTTCCAGTTCGACGGATAGGAAATAGGGAGTGCGTTTGTATGTTTGTAGGAGTACACGTGGCTTCAGCTTGCGTGTGTGTCTGGGGCGCTGGAGGACGCAATATGCGACGGAAGACAAGACCTTGCGGCCAGAATTTCAATTTCCTTCACGCTCCCGTGCGCCGTTAGCACGGTGCCATCTTTTTGCTGCGTCCGCCGCAAAGGCGCGGGACAGCTGTGCTTGTAAATGCAAACCGTGTGAGGGTCGTTCATTCAGCCGAGTGATGCGGTTTTTGTTGTTCATATATTTCTTTTCTTGTTTTGCTGCGGCCTAGTACGCATACATATTTGCGCCATGGTATCTCTTGCCCTTGTCATGGACACTGAATTACGTATGCATTTATATGGGGAAAAACGATAAGCCACGCTTTCATTTGTATTCACTTATTGATAGTGTTGTTTTTCCTGTTCCTTTTTTTCTTGTATTGTTTTAACCAGGCGACGCTTTAGTGCATTTTAGATGCGACGCATCTCTTACTCGGTGGTATGTCCCGCGGCGTTGGCCTGGGAGTCCGCACTCACACTGCGCATGCGCAACTCTCCTCCTTCCCTCTCTCCAACAGCTGCGCGTGACTCTTTCCACTTCTCTCCCAGCACCTGCTTGCGCTTCTCCTGCGTTCTCGCTTCTGCTCTAGCGGCGCATGCCCTACTCTCCTCCTCTAGTCTCCTCTCCTTCAAGTGGTAGTGTCGGCGCGCGTTCAGTCCAGCGCTTGCTTCGGTTGACTCCTCTGAAATGCGGGCTCGACATACCGAAATTCTCTCCTGCGCAACGCCGCGTTGAGCACCAGCGCATGCGCATGCCCTCCCATCTCTCTCTCCTCTCCTACGCTGCCCCCCTCTCGCGCGCCTGTCGACCGCGTTCTCCGCTCGCCCTGTGAGAATTAACGGCCAGGCTATAGGCTTCCCAAGCAACGCTTAGCGGCGCTGCTGCTCTTGACAGGCAGCGCCATCTCTGGCAGAAAAACAGAAACTGGGGTGTTAGCAGCGCGCGTTTTCCCTTCTCTCCACCGCGTTGCTGCTCGATTCTGTGCACGTGCAGAGCTCTCGCGGATCACTTTCGGCGCCTCACAATGTACCGCTTGCAGTGCGGCTTCAAAAGGATTTTCAAGCTTGACTGGCACTTCCGAAAAGCGAACTTGATAAAATGAGAAAGGCTCGTCAATCACGTTAACGGTGAAGAGCAGACGATCGACGACGACCACGCCCGACTCAAAGCGATATGCATTTCCCAAGTCGCGATTACACTGTGTAGGACGTATACCTCGAGGTAAGTCTCATTCTGTCATGTTGAAGATGAATAATGGTCCACATGCACTCCGAAATGAAGCCGTACACGCTATCGATGTTCTGCGGCGTGGACTACGAATCATTTGATTGTTGTTTTGGTATGGCATGCTTACAGTAGCAGCCGTGTACTTTCGTGAACAAACGTTTGCGGCGTGCGAAAAAAAGATTATACGGCCATGGCACTGCTTCCTGAGAAGGTTAGAGTCAAGTCCTCCGTGCCGCTGGAGAATCACCCGCCGATTAAGACGCGAGGCAGATAGCTGAGCTTCAACCACTGTGAAGCAAGATGAACTGCTCGCCTCGTTTTTTCGGCTCTCGCGTCATGCTTGCAGTCTCTTTTTATGATATCGACTTGACAGGCGTATAAAACCTGTTGCGTGAACGCGGCTACAAAATCGCACAAAGTCAGAAGGTGGTTACTTCAATGTTGCAATTGCAAAGCATGTATTAAGTACCAGTTATATTTAGCGGCTTAAATATATATCACCCCAATAAAGTGACAAAAATAAAGCAAACCTGCAGAACAATGTCAAAGCTAGCTGAAAATGCACAGACGTCCGTTCCGGCGTGATAAAGCAACCTTCCCGACGCGTGAAATGCAGGCGCCGAACTTCTGACAATGTACGGAGTTCAGTCGAATTCAACCAACCGCGCAACGCTAACGGTATAACGCGAATGTGAACGTTCAACAACGACGGGTAGGTCTCACGAGCACGGGGAATCAAAACACAAAGTTGCTTCACCTACAACCGTAACTGGACTTTAACAATGCGAGAAGACAGCGAGTAATCATTACTGTAGTCGCTGCGTGCATGCGCCCCGTTACTTACCGATTCAGGTAGTCGGAACGAACGAAAGCGATGAACTCAGACAGCCAAAATAGAAGGCGAGACAGCGCTGTCAGCTATCCACGCTTGCCGCCTTTATTTCTCGTGCGACACGCCCGGGAACCGATACAGTTTAACACGTGAATCGTGTAACCGCAATACTTCGGACCACGCTTGCGCTTCCGCGGGGTCGCTCTGCCATCGTGGAAATGCGCAGCTTCGCACAGCAAGCCTCTCGGTTCAACGTACCCAGCTGACGGCCTCCCAGTTACCCGCACCGAAAGAAGAACGCGTGCGGTGCGCTACCGCTACTGTGAAAGGGGCTGAGTCGGCCGCGCGAAGGTTCAGACGGTTCAGAGCTTTCCGACAGAGCCGCAGCGCGACAGCGCCGCGCCGCAAACTTGAGCTTGGGTTCCCTATAGGCGATGCGCAAAGCGCCGACGACGCCATCTGCCGCCACGGCTCGGAAGCGCTTACGGGTCCGGGAGATCACTGTTCCCGCGAGCGTCTACGCGAGTGCACGAATGGATGTGTTTTCATCGTGATTTAACGACTCTCTCGGGCCTCAGCGATGTCGAAAAATAACTGCTGCGTGTCGGCTGCTCAAACACGCAGAAAAAATCGCCAGGAACGCGCTTCGACAGGTTTCCGGTGCTATTTCATGAGCGAGAGCGACGGCGGCGGTGGATTGCGGCTGTACGACGTAGAAAGTAAGCAATCGCGCTTTGTTTACATCAGTGTTAGAACGATTACCGTGTTTTTACTTCTCCATTTATCATACAGCAGGTAGCGCAAATATTACGGGGACACAAGCAAGCAACAGAAACACGAGACGAGCGCTTCAGCTCTCTCAAAGGTTCACCATACTCGCATCTCGCGATGCATTGTCGGCAGTGCGGCTGTCAGCCGCTTTTAACTGACACTACAGTGGTGTACCGAAACCGTAATAAGGTGTCCAGAGAGATCGTGGAAGCGTTTTTGATTCAAAAGAACGATCTCGATTGTGTCAGCCAGCCTTCCTTGAGCCTACACCCTTGTGAGTTAGCCTTCCTTACAGCTAACTTGGCACCTACGCTTTCCGCGCGATAAAAAGTCTCTAGTTTGAGCACGCGTACTTCAATCGCTCGCGTTCAATTTTTAGCTTATCTTGGCTGCGTTATATTTTGCTTGTATCATTTTTGTTGTAAGAGCACGTCAAGATGTTGTCATACTATTCATTGTGGATTACGATGTGCGTTCTTGGGTGACGATGTGCTGTTTTTATCTCTGCTGGTTTATAAATAGGCGTGGATTCTGAGAATACATTTCAGTTTCAAGTAAATAGCGCTCGTCTCGTGTTTATGTTGCTTGCTTGTGTCCCCGTAATTTTTGCGCTCCCTGCTCTATAATGAATTCCTACAAACTCGCCCAGATTTCCGTTCTCGTAATCTCCATTTATGTCGCTACGTCTTCAGCGACTGTTACTACGTTTACACTTAGTCGCCTCGCCTGCATTGTAGACGCTACAATGCACATGAGGTTGTTATTACTGATAAGACGCGATGTATAAGCTCTCTTGAAAAACGAGTGGCGCGAAGCGCAATGCCAGGGAATGTGGGGCACGTGACGGCTCCTTTACAAAAGCGCCGTGGAATCACACGTGTGCTGCACGAAATCGGCTGCATTCTACCCAGGGGCGTAGCCAGAAATTTTTTTCGAGGGGGGGGGGGTTCAACCATACTTTATGCATGTTCGTGCGTGCGTTTGTATGTGTGCGTGTATATATACGCAAGCAAAACTGAAAAATTTCGGGGGGGGGGGGCGGTTGAACCCCCAAACCCCCGCCCTTGGCTACGCCCCTGATTCTATCTAATGATGGCACTAGAATATGCGATCACCGGTGCCTGCGTACGGCCCACAAAGGAGGTGGCTGGAGGGATCCACTGAGAGGATCCCATGGCACGTCGGTAACGGGATAACGCATACGCTGAGTGGCGGCACAAGCGGCGCTTCTGCAGCCCGACCGCGCTCGCCCGCTCCTTAAAAAAAGAAAAAAAGAAAGAGCATAAACAGGAAACAGCTCAGTTCGCTTAAGAAAGGTCGAAATAGTAAGAGAGCGCCTGCTTTCACTTATAGACAACCGAATATATTTTTTTCAGCGAAATTACAGGGGGTCGACGGACATGCACCGACGTTCTTATCTGAACACACCCAGCAAATACGTAGCCAAGCTGCTATGACAAACTCGGTGACCACCAGCTCCGCAGTGACTCAGTCCCGCGCCACTAGAGCAAGCTGCCGAGATATTTTTTCGCAAGTGTATCGTGCTGGTTTCAAAGTTTTACCAACGCTGACCCTTCGCGTGGCCGCACCCGCGAAATCCATGCGCCGGTGCGACAGCGCTCCCTCAAAATCTTCTATATAAACACATGGCACGTAAACGAAGCTACTGTGTCGAGAAAAAAAAAATCGTTGGTTCATACGTCAACGCATGCAGGCATTAGTGATCGGGACGTTATAAAGAAAGCGGTGTACTTACGATGAGCTCCACTTCGTAGGAAAGCTTGTTGACGCTTGTCTGTGGCAAATACTTGGCGCGTATTGTGACATTGTCATCCAACACAGCTGTGACATCGGACACATGTCCACTATTATAAAGTGCGGCTCCTCTGCGCACACTATCGCCGCAAAGGTAATTATTTGGGACGCGCACAAGGGGCAAATCGCACGCGCGCACTTCCGTCATGCTTGCAGTGAAAGGAGGCGTCTGCTACGCGATCCGCCAGCGGTTCCAACGGCCGCCGCTGCGCGGCTTTCAGTGGCGCCCCTATAGGCGCTGCGCATCGCGTATAGGGAAGACACGACGCGCGTAGTGTTCCTCTTCGCGTTCCACGACGCGATGTCGGTAGCATGCCCGAGGTAGGTAGCATGCCCAACGAAAGCCAACGGAACGCGATCGTGCAAGTGCTCCGGCTTCGCATCGCCTCATGGTCCCCTTTAGCGGGAGATGGTGTAATTTTTCTCTGGTTTGCGTACTTTCGCTTTCACTGCAGAAAGGTACACTTTGCATTATGAGACAGATATGATATATTGTCTTATTTTTGTATATGTAAAAATAGAAAAATAGTTATTAGGTTCTGCTTGGCACCTATGCATTATATGAATAAGCAAACCCTAATAATTTTTAAGCGAAGCTTTTATAACTCCGATATTTAGGCGCCGTACGCAAATAAATCCCGACGTCCGCAAGCGCGAAGAAATGTGGTCCTCGAAAGTGCACCGGCCGAAAGCGTGTTCGTGCACGTCGTTTTCCAGTAGTAGATTCTCTCTCGATCGTAGACTTGTCGGCGATCAGACGTTTCTGATATGGAGATCTGATCTCTTATCGAGGTGACTTGTCATTTCACGTTGCTGCAATTCCTCGTTGCCTGTATGCGAACGCGCGACCGTCTTTGTTGCCTGTACGGACTGAATTGTTGCGCTGCTAAGTACATGGATGAAGCTTAAATTCCTGGCATGAAGGAAGAAAGAAGTTAGGAGGCAGCACTGAGCAATGCGACAGAAAGAAATGATGGAAGAAAGTGAGAAAGAAAGAGAGGAAGAAAAAGAGGAAGAAAGAGAGAAAAAAGAAAGAGAGAGCGAAAGAAAGAGATAAAGACAGAAAGAGAGAGAGAGAGAGAAAGAAAGAAAAAAAGAAAGAAAGAAAGAAAGAAAGAAAGAAAGAAAGAAAGAAAGAAAGAAAGAAAGAAAGAAAGAAAGAAAGAAAGAAAGAAAGAAAGAAAGAAAGAAAGAAAGAGAAGTGGTAGGTCATGCACACACACGCCAAGCTTCCCTTGCCTCAATTTTCATAATATGACGTGGGCTCCTGAATTTTTTTATAATACCTTTCTAAGCTTTGGTTTGGTATCCCGTTATACCGAGGCAGTTATGGCTATTGATGGATGAATTTATCAGGTATGCAGCAGAATTGTCAGCATATGCAACGGAAGTATTAGCTCAATACTGTCTGCGTCTTGTCTGGTGTTCTCAATTGCCTGATGGTAGGGTTATAGTTGGTTATAACGGTATTACCGAAGATTATGAGAAAAAAGAAGTATCATGAACGCAATAAACTTACACAGGCACCTTCACCGCCATAGGTTCTGTAAATTTGTCGAGTGATTGCCAATCGTTTTAGTAAAAGTAATCAGGCAAAGGGCTCAGCGTTGTAAATTTTTCCCATAGCTGCACGACACCCGCTGTAGGTGAACATCTCTGACGCAGTTTGAGCTGTACTTAAAGGCTGCTATAATATTCACCGCCTACAATTGCGTTTGTGGGGTGCTTGAAATTGCGCCTTGGCTGTAATTTCAACATCGATCTACGTAACTGGTGCGGTTGCCTATTTTCGAGCGCTAAAAGGCATCGAGCGCTATGACACTTGCAATCAACTGTGACGAATTTCATGAGGTTCGAATTTTCATAAACTTAAGAGAGAAACTAACGATCTCGTAACATCATTTAGCACATATTTTATCAGCCCCACCACAACTTGTGCTAAAGCTGAAAATCTGAAAGCTGAACAACATTCAAGTACCACATTTTACACACTGCAAATATCAAACAAATAATTATGCCGCAGTTCAGTGTGGGACATTTTTAGGTCATCTAGCATCGCCGAAAGAAATGCATTGTGCACGACTGTTAAGTATGCCACTAATCTGTGAATAAGACTTAAAGGACCCCTGACACCAAAAATGAAACCTCGAGATGTTCATGCATGTTGTTTGAAAATTTCCTTTATACGGGGGCACTTCTGACTTTAAGATATTTTAACTTGTTTTTAAAGTAAGTGTGAGTGCTCATCTGAGTTGGCTGCACCTCGCGACATCGCCACTGGTATGACGTAGATCGAGGCCCCGCGTGACGTTCCTCGAGTAAAGCAAGTATTGTGACGTCACAGAAGGTTTGCGGAGCACGCACAATACCACGACTGGCACCCGGCGAGGCCTATTGCTCCGCACCCCTCTCGCTCTGTTGTCGGGCTGCTCTCGAGGTAGTTTTCGTGGGGGGACACGTGCTTAAAAGGTTTAACCCATACCGAGGCACCCACATCGTTTCAATCTCTACCGCTCGCGGGGCACCGATTTCAAAGCTGCGCTTTCAACGTCACCACAGCTTGAGTTCACGTGATCTTTGGCGCTCCCCCGCATGGGGCGCTAGTTTCTCGTGGTTTTTAGGAGGGCGTTTTTGAAGTGACGCTGAAATGGTCACAATTGACTACGCTAACATTTGTTATACGATATGTTAGAGCATTTACGATTCAATTTAAGGATTACCAGACAGAAAGCTACAAATTACAGTAAAAAAGTCACAAACGAAGCTTTTGCTGTCAGGCGTCCTTTAACAAAAACTCTCGGAAGCACTAGTGGGATTTCAAACGGATCTTAAATTCCTATGTGACACTCGCGCGCTTAATATTCTGGAACACAGATGTCTAGTTACTGCGGTTCATACATCTTTCTTTAGATCACAGGAATTGATTAGAACCTCTGATCTTCAGTTTAATTTCCTCATGAGATTTCTTTAACGCGCTTGATACTGTAATACAAATATAACTTCCTAATAGTGCTATAATTAAAATCTTTCTGTCAAATCCCACCAATGTAAAGCCAAATTAGTCACGCTTGTCTCATAAAAGGGATTCTAGTTTACACATGGCTTTCAATAGGCAAATAACCTCGAGGTTAACTGCCATCTAACACATGACACTTTCTTCCCATAATGTCAATCGCCATTAAGCCAACCAGCCATGCGGGCCCAGGAGATTCATTCACAGCACGAAAACAACTTTTCCGCCTGCCACACTGCGTTTAAATCATGCGACATGTGACGGGCAAGGTCCGATGCTCGCTGAGAAACAGCACAATGTGTGTCCGTGCTCACTTGCGCTCGCAATACAAGAGGCTTCCAGATGAGCCCTTTTGGAAATTGGCTTCCTTCCTGTTCTTCCTCGGTCACCCATCGATTAGGGACTCAGACGAGGCCTCCAGGGAGTCCTAGTTCTCGTGCGCAACGAGGTCTCTTTTCCCCCGCGAAATGGGGTTTTACCCGGATCCTCCTAATCCGCTCGCCACCCCAGCGGGTCAAGATTAGGCGGCCGTGGTGGGGGCCGAAGGTCGTAAGCCGCGTAATTTACTTATAATGCGCAAACGCTAGGAGGTCGCCAAAGTCGGTCTCTGGAGACGTCTGGAAAAAGGACACAAGTCTACTGAAGAAGTCTACTGAATCCGATATATGTCGGTTTATGACCTTGAATGTCATATGTCATCGCGATGATGTCCGTGTACACGTGCCGTCGTTTCTTTGCCACTCGAGAGTGGGATGATAGGTTCTTTTAGGTTGGATTTTGGCATAGTATTTAGCAAAGTGGTCACATAATGCTAATGGAGTTGAGGAGCCTCAGTATTCGGTGGTTCTGTGATGAATACAACGCGACACAGGGCGATCTGCCCAAAACTGTAAAGACCCCTTAACGAACACTGGGAGCCGAATTTTTATGAGGTCTATATAACATTCACGCAGACTTATTTGCACATTGAGTTTGTGGCGTCGTTGGTGTACTTTTGGCAGTGTTCGTAACCGGTTCAAGTATAACTAAAGGCTCTCAAAAAGTATTCGTCCCGCGTAGTACTTAGCCGACTATTATTTCACAGTCGCGAAAATATTCAGAAATAGTTGATAATGGCTGCATTCTTCTTATCATATAAAATGTATTTTTCTGTTTCCGTGTTCCCTGGCATTCTTGCGCGTATGTGTGATTTTCGCTCTAGTGAATATGCGTTGTGCCGCATGGGCGTAGCCAAGAAATAATTTGGGGGGAGGGGCTTCCACACTACCAATGACGTGTTTGCACTTGTCTAGGTAATACACACGCATAAAATGGGCGTAAAAAATTCTAGAGAAGGCCTGAACCGCGGCCTCTCTACCCCTTTTCCTTTGTTTCGCCTAGAGTGCTCAATCGAAAGATAGGCTTAACATCCGAATGCCTTGTTTCGTCTAGATTTCGCGCATTTTGATATTGCGTGAATGTTTCAATCGTAAACGATACAATACTTGGGTATGTGGACGTCCGTACGCTCTTTTCCCGATTGTCACGCTCGTTATGAACATTGTGAGCAAGAATAATACCATACGTTGAAGAAAAACACCAACTGGTGTCACGGGTAGACGCCAACTTCTAATTAGGTGTAAATATCAATGCTCGAAGAGTTTATTTCTATGACTGCCTTACGCATCAGGCACACACCATGTGCTTCACAGATTTAAGGGTCATTTTCATGAATTATGAGATTTGGCTATAGACCCTTTATGCCACGTTTAGTATACTGCGTTTTCAATAATGACACCGCTCTCGTCGTTACATTCTGTGGTTTGTCAGTACGATCGATCACTTAGCACCAGCCACTCAGTGCGAGTGGCTAGTGCTAAATTTTAACACACACCTGAATTTTAAGATTTTTCTACGTCTTCAAAAATGACGTTTCTTTTTTCTTTATATGGCTGTCTTTCGGTGTGCGTCGCTGATATTTTTACAATTCTCAATATTTCTCCACGTCAGCTTATCATTTAAATGTCGCTAATGAATTTATTCTCGAGGAGTGTACCACCAAGCACTCGTGCTCAGGAAACAAAGGACGCTTCATTCTGAGGAGGTCTCCTTTGTTCTGTGAATGTTCAATGTTATCGGCTGTCCTCCAACGTCCCTCCTGGTCGACTGTAGTGTTGTTGCAAATTAGTAATATCTTTCTCAAAAGAGGCAGTCGCGAGAACAATACAGTTTTGAAAATGAAAGTTGTCATTCAGCCGCTTTTACCACAAAGCTGCAAGGAAATCCATTCCAGAAAGGCGTTGGTCCCGGGATTGAACCCCAGACCAGGATTAACTTTTCGACAACTATAAGAATCTTTTCCTCCTGAGAAATCCTTGCAGGTTTGCTTTTAGGATGGGGCTACAAACGGGTGGATGGTAATTTGCCTTTCGTAACCCTAACTCCTCCTCGCATGATTCCGCACAGCTGATTCACCTAGCACTCTAAAGGTTTTTAAGCAGCTTTTTTCCCCTACTCTACCGCAACATCGTGTATGTTGTTGGAAATACACTCAATTCGATTCAATTCAACTCAACACTGATTCAATTCAACACTCAAGTTCACCGCATGCCTCAATTCCTGTTGTTTGAAATAGCATACTGTGGAACGCTCACTGCCATGTGTTGCTAATTACACTAAAGAAATCATTTCATTCTTGTGAAGATAATTCTTTATGGAATCGTGTCTGACATCAGGAGCGTCACATGCGGTGTCGACGAGCAGCAATCCAGACACTGAAAGCAAACGGCGACACAAGCAACCTTTCCATTAAGGGATCTATGCATGCAGTAAATGTGGTTAAAACTTGAACGGCAGGCATCAGTCAGAGTCGTTTGAGCAGCGTGCAAAGCAAAGAGTGCACCTCCCATTTATAGGTCCGCATTTAGACATTCAAAGCGCATTCGAAGTGCTATTATGTGTTCTGACGCCGCAAACGTATACGTTAAGCAGCATCATATCAAATGAAATCGAATCAAGTTAGTTTTAATTCTGTCATAGAGAAAGGACTGTGTAAAAACGCTGTGTTTATAACAACTTTACGAGTTCACATGCCCATATATATAAACAATAGAAAAAAGAAGAAATAAAGGGTAGGATCGGTAACAGCACCAGTAAATAAAAATCATAAATTGACACTTCACTGGTAGCGTCCTGCAACAGGGAATGCACAGTAAAGAATGGAATTATAAATCCCATACTAAGGCACATAAGATTCAAACAAATCATTACAGTGTATGAATACAAAACTTCAATACAAAACATTTTTCACAGTAACAATACTATAGTATGGCTAATACTTCCCCGTTTGCTTCACCATGATTATCATTGTAGGTCGCGGAATCGAATCCCGGCCGCGGCGGCTGCGTTTTCGATGGAGGCGGAAATGTTTGAGGCCCGTGTACTTAGACTTAGGTGCACGTTAAAGAAGACCAGGTGGTCGAAACTGCCGTAGCCCTCCACTACGGGGTCCCTCATAATCATATCGTGGTTTTGGTACGTTATACCCCAGATATTATTATTATTATTATTATTGATCGTCATTTTTTCCGAATCACAGCGGCAAGAGAGAAAGAAAGAGAATACAGGAAAGGCAAGGTGGCCAACTGGACTTTGCGCAGTATGCTACCCAACACGTGGCCAGGATGATGATGATGGTGTAAAAGACAGATAGAAAGCAAGAATACAGATTTGTTTATTTATTTGATTTGCGTACATAGGTACACAAGGACACAGAGAAAAGAGGGAGAGAGCAAGCTGGCAACTACCACCTAGAGGGGCGCAACGCCTGCCTTGTTTCACAATAAACATGCACAGCACGTCGTAGCTATAGGCGATTACCTAAGTGAATTGCGTTCAAGAGCTGCAGAAGGGCCCGTATGCACGGATAAAGAAAAAAGTTAAGAGAGAGCATTACATCACGCAGCCAACTTTATCAAGCAAACGCTTCATGAAGCCACTAGCATCGCCCATCACATGACCTCTGAGACGCATCGTATTGGTCGAGTAAGTTTGTGCGTCGGTGGAGATGCAGCTTATCGGCAGAATATGGGTGTTGCCGAAGCTCTGACGCGTACTCTGACGGGAATGTCACATGCTAGGCCGGCATTTTCTTTCTTTCTTTCTTTCTTTCTTTCTTTCTTTCTTTCTTTCTTTCTTTCTTTCTTTCTTTCTTTCTTTCTTTCTTTCTTTCTTTTTTTTTTGGCAGGATGGAGGGTGTTCAGTTTTGTGGTGCGACGCTTCTTCTAATTTCTTTGCGCGTCCATGCTAGTCTGACTTTCTAGACTGATGAGCTGTGAAGCGACACTTCCACTACCCCGACACTACCCCGCACCTCCACCAATATGATACGGGGTTGTTTTGGTATATACAATGTATATTTACCAAGAAGAATTAGTATTTTCAGTAGGCCGCATTTTCGATGGAGACGAAAATGATTGAGGCCCGTGAAGTTGAGGCCCGTGAAATGAACCCCCGGTGATCGAAATTTCCGCGGAGGCCTCCACTATACGGCGTCCCTTATAATCATATTGTGGTTTTGGGACGTTAAACCCTATCAATTATTAAAGAAACCTTCCTTACACTTTGAAGTTCTGTGCCGCCACAGTGAACTGATAGCGCGTGTTCTAAGCTCTCCTCAAGTCGATTTTTGAAGTTTCCCAGCGATATTATTCATATTAAGTTCTGCATGCCTCTGACAAGACTTCAGGGACCAAATTAGGTCACATCGATCCATCACGGAGAACTTTTATCCGCATCATTTTTTTGAACGCCGTTCCTCACCCACTTACGTCTTGTTTACCGCACACCCATCTGCCCCAAGTGAGCCGTTAATTGAGATACTACGCCCAGGACCACCTCTCGGCTCATGGCATCATTTCAGGGTCCATCGGGTGTCGCGCGCCGTCGGGAAACGGGCCACTAGTTTTCGCTATCAGGCGGCAAAAGCCCGCCCAGCCGTGAACCATGCAGTTGGGGCAGTGCGCAGCGACGGTCGGTTATCAGCGAGGCCCAACATTTTTTTGAATGGCGAAGAGGACGCGCCGGGAATACCTGAGCTCCAGTGCAGCGCAACGTAGCCTCCATCCCGCGACCATTTGCATGCGTGCTTGCGTCGCGCTCCTTTTTTTACCGGGTCATTAACTGCGCCGTTGGCAACGCTTGACAAGCGCTGTTACCCTTTTCCTTGGCTTCGTAACGAGCGCCTCATTTCTGCCTCGTTAGGTTGGAGGAGATGCCTTTTTTTTCTAGCACAGCGTTTGGAAGGGCGTCAATTTTTCGCGATGCTTAAGGCTACCCTTGCAAGAGATGCGAAATTTTGCAAAGTATAGCCAAAACGAAAACTGTTTACAGAAAGATGTACATGAGAATATGTTTCTGTTCTGCTCCTGGCCCTTATGTTTTTGACATTTTGTGTCCTTCTCTCTCTCTCTCTAAAATAATTTGTTTACTCGCGATAGTTTTTTGTTTTCCTTTACGACTCTAATTTTCGTGAGCGGAAGCTTCGTCCTCTTGAGGTCAAGCGTGCATGGAAAGTCGTGACTCAGGCAGGCGTATGCAAATGAGCAAGGTAGCTGTGGGCAACGCTGCGCGAAAAGTGCAGTGACAGCATGATTATGCGATGTTGTTCTTGCCCAGCGATCATCTCACGTGACAACGACTCAATTTTCACTCTCTGATAAGGAGGACAAACCGGCTTTCTCGGGTAAGGTGTCACTGGCTCGACTTCAGCAGAAACATATTCATGCATAGGACTCGGACGTTTCGGTTTTAGCCGTTTGAGTAATCGCATGATTATTTTTATTTTTTGCTTGCTTCAATACTTGTGCCTCCCATTACTCAAAAGTATTATGTAGAATTAATTGACCTAAAAAGTTATTGCAACGCGGATATTGCATGTCCAATTTCAATGAAAATATGTATTTAATTATGATGATTTCTTTTGACAACCCCACGAAATATGATCGAGCAATGACGAGACGCCAGAACTCCGAAGGACTTGCCCATACAGCGTTGAAAAAAGAAACTGTTTAATCCTTGTGAGTTCGAAAAGACCCTCGTTTGAATCTTATGGAGGTCTATGGCGTCCTCCCCTTCTAATGATTATTTTTAAGCACTCTGTCTTCTCTGTTGTGTACACAATCTCGTGTACATGAGCGTTATAGAACACCCCCCCCCCCTCCCGCTCACTCCGCAGGGTGCGGCATACGAATATAGCTGCCTGGAATCAGACTTGTAACATTGCGCTTCGCAGCACAGATACGCTATGGAGTCTAGTGTAAATTTGAACAGAATGAAGGGTTACATTTACCATAAGTATGCTACGTCTCACAATAAAGAGCAGCCAAAGAACAAACTAAGCAATAAATGACAGCGGCCAAAAAACAGAAAAAAAAATTGCGTCATTGAAGTAAAAGTTAGGTGACTATGAAATATCGCAGCAACACTTTAACAACGAGCAGTTCAGGAATGATGCAGTTTTTAGAACCTCACCCTCCGCCAAGATCTACCGGTGCCTTAAAGAAGAAGAAGAACATCAAAAAGGTTTCCGGAACAGGTGTTCTTTTTCCATATTCGCCTCCTTACGACAGGACAGGTCTCAAAAGAGGATGCCATGCCTCGCAGAAATCGTTTGTTCTCTAGCTCTGATCCAACAATCCGTGTAACAAAAGGCAGAGTAAAGGTCATACACAAAGCGCCCTTCATTCCTTAAATCCAGCACAATGTCGGAAGGCAGCAGCCTCTCGCTTGGAACGCGTCCGGCGGCAATGCCTTAAAGCGTGCCACGGCACGCCACCGGAGAAAGCATTCGTCTCATTCTCCCATAGAAAAGCAACGCACACGCGGCCTTGCCGAAGCACTGCCTCCATATGGCACGGAGCGAAACAGGAGGAGGGATGGTATAACGGTTTTGGCGAGGCATCCTGCTACATCCATCCATCAAGACTTCCGGTGAGGCTTGCCCGCTGTGTGTACAAGGCGGTGGGCGGGGCAGAGGGACTCGAGGAAAAGATTGAGCGCGCGCTCGCGAATCGACAGGAGGCCTTTTTCGGCCCGGGCCATATCTCTTCGGTGAGCGCTGATTGATTTCCGCGGTACGCGTACAACTATTATACCCGCCTGCATGTTGTCTTCGCCCGTCCGTCGAAAATGGGAGAAAACTGTTGGCGACGAAATAAAACACCCTTGACGCTACCGCAGGGGCTGAACAGTACACGTATGTGCCTATATGGATCCCTGAAGAGGCGGGACAGCAAATATCAATAACGTGCAAGATTTATTGTTTTGCTTATTGTATGAGCGCAGGGGATGTTAATAGTGCAACGTTCACGAAGGAGGTGTACTGAGACATGACGCAGCGGTTATGGTTAATTTGCTAACGCCGGCTATCTTTATGCCTTGTCAAGCAGCAAGCACAAATCTTGCTGGAGGTTCGCTTAGTTACACGACTTGCACGAAAGGTTTGCCAACCCGAATATAAATATAATACTTGAAATACTTAACGCACATGTGCTACTATACAGTACTGGTGCGAGTATCGATTTATCGAGGGCTATAATTTACTTACAGCTGGCCAGGATGTCCCGCTTCGGAATGCAAGTTCCTGCGTCATGTGATCAATGCACACTGTACCCACTGCTGTACTGAGCACTCTCAGACTCTGGGATGTCTAATTTTTCATCGTTCAGTCTGAGGTAACTTTAGAAAGCTGCTGCGCCGTCCGTGACGTATTGCGGTAACTACTATACCGGATGTGTACAATCTGGGCCGATTTTGACCGTATCCAGGACAGCACAGCCCCTGTCCAGCCGTACCTTGGATTTTTATGGCACTGTAATAATATCTTGCACCGCACGACTTCATAACACACAGTTATCCGACGAGATTTTGTTGGGTCCATGGCTGGACGTCAGCAGCGCAACTGTGGTCATAGGAGCGGCTATAGCCTTCCTTCGGGACACTGGATTAGGGATATGACTGTAAAGTTACCCCAACGTAAGTGACTTTTATACACCCACCTCGCTACATTATCGTCGTCATTCATCGCAACTTTTATTTTGCCGTCCCCTCTTCGCCGGTTCAGAGTAGCATGCAAGAATATTATACGTATAGCTCAGACCGACCTATATATATATATATATAGGAAAAAGGTATACGCTTCTAAAAAACTGTTTATTTGTCGACGTTTCGATCGGAGACCGATCTTCATCAGGAAGATCGGTCTCATCCTGATGAAGATCGGTCTCCGATCGAAACTTCGAGAAATAAACAGTTTTTTAGAAGCGCATACCTTTTTCCTAATTATTTTACGGCAACCGAAGACAGACTCTTCATAATCTATATATATATATATATATATATATATATATATATATATATATATATATATATATATATATATATATATATATATATATATATATATATATAGAGAGAGAGAGAGAGAGAGAGAGAGAGAGAGAGAGAGAGAAAGAAATTGAACGGAGGCACGTAGCAGGAGAAAACGTCCATTAATGTTTCTCATAGTCAATAAGTATAGCAGTGTCGTTGATGGAAGTGTTTCTTAAAGTACCTACCCACGCCCACATTCGTTTCCGCGGCGAGTGGACGACGTTCCGTCAACGTTGCGGAAACGCGCGAGGCGTATCAACGCGCTGGCCAGCACCAAGGAACTTCACGAGGAAATTATCAGAAAACGCACCAAGCGTCCAAAACGCGCGTGCTTGCAAACACCATTAGAAGGGCTCTATGCCGCGTGATCAGGCACGTGCCAATATCGTGGGTGATATCCTATGTTAGTGTGCCCCCTCCTCCTCGCCATCGATTTTGAAAGAGCGGTGAATGGTAACGGATGTTCTGGCTACCGTACTTATTCCATACTGCAGCACCTTGTCTACCGTATTTTCTGACGTACTAGGGGCAGCTGGCATAGCGCACTTATTCGCGTACTTCCAGCCGTGAGCAGCACTGTTGAATGACGACTCGCGTAGACTAAGTGCTCCCTAGGTGATGGCTACTACTGCCTCGTACTCGCCACCCTGCTGAAACGTTCCGTATGCCGTTCCAATTATTTCACATGTTTCCGTAATATTCTTACGTAAATGTACTGAAATGTACGGAAAATATATCGACATTGTGTGGACCACGTAAGGAAACATAGGGAATTATTGGAATGGTATACGGTATGTTTCGGTAGGGTATGGGGGAAGATGAAGGGCGATTGTGGGGTTGTGTTGGATAAGACAGGATAAATAATGCTTAATGACGACTAGCGTTCGCTAAATAACGGCCAATGCCTCATAGTGTTGTCTGAACAAAGGTGGCCTGTGTCAACATTTCCGTGTATTGGCTGGATGAAACCATTACAAATGATAATTCTCCACAATTTTACAATTCCCCAGTAGGGAGTTTCTGCTAAACTCTCTGGCTGTTTGTTGCGGTACGATATTGTTACCTTATTTTACTTCTATTAAGCTCCTATGCTGCACGTGAGGCACCGCGAGTCATGCGACATGTAGATTTGGTAGACCTGACCAATGCTCCGTACTTTTCTAAATTAATAAACCAGTACTTTCATTATTGCTCGCGTAGTGTGTTGAATAGCGATGGTTCAACCACTAAAGAGATAAAGTCAAAGCGTCCCATGTTTAAAATAATTGTATTGTCACCAGGATATTGCAAAAGCGTAGAAATCCGAGCCTAATTTAAGGCACAAATTAATAACGAATAAATATTTTTTGTAACCATCATTTATGTCTATGTCACCACTCGCTCTATCGCTTCCCGTCGACACGTGCTCTTACGCGCTTGCTCTCTTAGTCTGAAAAGAATTAGCATATTGTGAAGTGGTAATCTTGGAATAATTTCGAAGATTTAGAATACCATTTAGAATACCACGAATACCACGAATACTGATTCAGAATACCACGAAGAGATCCTCAACCATTCCACGCCTCCACCCTCATTCTCGGGCTCGCGCGCTCCCACCATTCGATGTATGCATTGTCTTTGGATAGGCGTCAAAGCTTCCCGTGGGTTGGGCTCTCCGAGGAGAGGTCTCCCGATAATTCCCGACAGCTGGCGGTGGCAGCGCGAAGCTATTGGAGAGGTCTTTGCGTCCGCTCTCTCCCACGCGCGGGCCAGATGACCACTCTCGGGAATCTCGGGCAAAGTGCGCTGGCTTTGACAACTTGAAGAGCGACACGTGCAAAGACTCGACAACCGGGATCCTCCTTGAGCGAAATTATTAGTGGGCCGAAGAACGAGTGACACTCAAGTTTCCAGTCCAAGCACTTGCGGTCGAGCTCTCACTTCCGGTTTTGCGAATATTCAGAGAATTTTTTTGATGTGAAGTCGATGGTCCTGGCTCAAGTTAAGAATTTTATTGAATACACGTGACATCGGAGCCTAACTTTACTTAATATAAGGGCCAATTAACTGGCAAGATAATTAATGAAAAATTTGTTGAATGAGTTTATTGAAAGAGAAGACTGTTTTCCGGAACCCATAGATTACACCAGGGCCCACGAACACTGACGTGCGAATGCCTCTGCCAGACACCTAAACCAAGAACTAGGGTCACCTGCACTTTTCATTCTTTATCTATTTATATGTTATTTTGCTGATTAAGAGATGTACCATACGAATATTTCGACGTACTGCCACGCTTTCTTGCGCACTCCCATGGACCAATCGATTGGCTACTACTCGTTGACAATAATGATGAAGCTGATCTGTGCACGCAGTGGGGTTTTGTCTTAGCCACCTAATTTGTATAAAAAGCATCGAATGAAATTTCATTGTGATAAGAAACAACCGGAACCTAGCTATGCCCAGTATGTGCTACCTTGCGTTTTGTTCATAAATACAGTCGGATATATAGACACTAAAGGCGGGGACGAGTAACCTTGCATGTGTAAATCAAGAGACGATAAACAGATGCTCCTTTACAAAGGCATAAAGATGGACGCATCATGAGGTTAACGAGTTAGCCGCAGCGTTCGTGTTAAAAGTTGCGTCGTGCACTTTGTCACGTCTCACGTAGAGATGTTGGCGCAGGAAAAAAAAAAGACAAAAGAACGGAGTCAGTGACAGGGGTCGCGACCTGGCAAGAAATATCGAGACGTGACCCTGACAGCTTGAGCGTGTCACGCGACCCAGAATGAGAGGCGTCTGCTCCGAGATACATCACTAGCAGACGACGGAGCCAAGCAGAGAGAGAAAGAGAGAACAGAAAGAAATACTGCAGACGCTGCAGCAGCGACACCCTTGAATGGCGCCCCCTGCCGGCTCGTCTAATAGCATTATATCGGGGCAAGAGATATAAGAGTGAGCTCCTTCTTGTCAGCGGGGTAGTGGTGTCTCTCGTGGGAGGTTTGGCCCCTCGCAGCACCTTCTCAAATCACCTCCGCGTCTCTCGTCCTCCTCTGCTCACCGCAGCGGAGCGAATACACCTTACGAAACCCCCCTACCCCCTCCCTCCCCCCCCAGCCCCTTGCGCTTCTCAGAAGAAGCTGACGTTCCGGAGAGGCCAAGGGCAGCAGGGCAATACAAAAGGGGAGCGCTGGGGTAACCCCTACCGTGCTCCGTTTCCGGTGCCGTTATAGACTGCTGCGCTGCAATACCGTGCAGTGTTATTACCCCGGATAAGTTAAAATCTAGTGGATCAGACAGCAAATCGCAATGGAGGGTATTCAAAGACGCGGTGAGCATGCAATTGAGACTGCCTGAAAAAATGTTCGAGCAAAACTCGCAAGTTGCAGCAAGAGAAGTACAGAGGGTAATGATATAATTTTCACTCTTCCGCACGTCTGAACCGGAAGTTTGTTTTGTAATTAGGTATACGATGGTGAATCTCAGCATCATGCCACGTCTTACTGCACGGCAGATGCCATATGCCTCTGTAGCATAGAAATCGTAGCGTCTGAGCCGGAAATCGCAATATGTTTTAAATATTAAGGCGAAAGCCTTAGATGCCTCATGAAACACGAAAATTTACCTTCAGCGTCGGCGGCGTCAACCCGAGTGATGCAAAAAATGATCATCACACGATGACATCACCATGTTACGTTATCATGACGTCACAGATCGCTAAATCTTGTTACGCCATCGTAACGTCACATGATCATGCCATCTCAAGACATTGTCGCTTGGTCAACGTGGGCCGATCGCAGAGGCTGCGCAAAACAAGGTGAGGAGTAGAAAGCTTGCAATGCCTCCGATCTTGGAGGCAGTGAAAAACCACGTTAGGTGCAGCAAGCTCTTTAGGAGGGTGGCGTCGGAGGATCAATACATCGACTGAGAAAAAAAAAAGAAGGCTTTCAACTTCGAGTCGTTTTAAGCGATTGCACAAGGGACCCCGTGAGTTTTTTCAACCCTCGTTATCAGCAACGAGTAGGCAGGAAACATTGAGACAATGGGAAGGTATAACCTACCTTACCGCCGCATGAGGTGCACCATGCCTTACGGTTAAGCCAGTAAATTTTGTATTTTCTCTAAGGTAATACATAGGCGTTGCAGATTAGGTTATAATCGTCCTTCATTGATAAGACAACTCAGGAAGAAGCGGAGAGCGCCATGGCGTTTGCTGCAGCCTACATCGCCAGAATAATTCAACCCGCGTCATCGCCTGGCCAGTGTGCACTGCTTGCGACGTGAGCCTCACGCCATTGTGCTGCACTGCACGGTTTTAGCGATGTAACTGCCCTTCGCCTTGGTCGTCGCCTGCTTCCTGCGGAGCCTGAACCCTCAATGGAGACCTGCACGTGCATCACTCGCGGTCTTTCCGGTGTGACTCATCGCAGTCTTATAGTGCGCATAGCGCAATAGCGTTACTTCCTCTCAATGAGTTTCCTCTCTTACTTCCGCCTGCCCCCCCCCCCCCCCCTTTCTCCCGGAACTTCATCTTGTAGGGAGTTAGCAGGGAGGGGTTGGAGCTCCTCGGAGCGCCACAGTTGACAGAGAGACAGAGGAACGGCATTTACTACCTGTCGTCTGCACTTCCAGGGGCCAATTTCGTCTGCTTCACTCTGTAAACCCCCGCCGCGGTTCGTTTCGCGGATCCCCGCTAGAGGTCTCAAGAGCGCTGGCGCGTGTTGCGCATGTGTGTGCGCGTGTATGTGTGTGTGTATGTGTGTGCGCGTATGTGTGGGCGTGTGTGCGTGTGCTCGAGACAGGGTCGGAGATCTCAGCAGCGCTCATGACTGCACGACTGCCGAGTGGAAGGGACGGAAGAAGGACAAAGAAAAAAGAGGGAAACGAATTCAGTGGCACCTACATAAACGAAACTGCCGCGTCCGCGATTCCTGAATTGCACTTGACAATTCAAATCACCGGTTAAGCACCGTGCGGGCGGGGAACCCCGCCAGGGGTCGGTTTTGGGGTTCGAGGTGCATCGGGGTGGAGCACGCTTGCGGGCATTTTTCGGTAAATTTGAAGCAAACATGTGCACGGAGAAGGTGGCGGGCAAAGTGCGATAAGTGCCGTTGGAAAACTCTTTTTTTAAAGGAAAACGCGCCAGCTTTTCGTGGTGCCGTCAGTTCGGCGTAACGTTAAACAATTATCTCCTCCCGTACGTAGCCTATACAGAAATGGAAACTTTGCTCGGTGTGCGAATACTTGCTGACGCAATTTTCCGAGACGAGGAGCGCTTTTGTGTTTTACCGCTCCACGTTTTTCTTATTTGATTCGTCGTTCATTCCTTCCGGATGAGGTTTGCAGGGAACAGCTTATCGCAAGTGCGTGCTATGCCACGGTGCTGTTTTGTAATGGCTTTTCGCTCGCAGGTGTAACGCCGTTCGCTATAGCTCATAAGCGAATTTCGTGCCCCGTATCTACCCTTCACACGCATCATGAAAGCAAAGTTATGCATTTCTTTCCGCTATTTGAAGTTCTTCCCGCTCACGAACTTTATTTTCTTGCTTGAACATTATGAGTCCTTCCCATAAGTGAATATACTTTACTCGAAAGATGCGTTCTTTGATTTTTATCCTGCAAGGCAGTACGTGCGCCTCTGACGCTAGTTTACATTTGTTTTATCTACGCCAAAACGTAGTAAACAAAAAACAAAAAAACGCCGTTTTATTTAATATTTTTTTAGCATCCGCAACGAAGCATGAAATTCTTCCCGTATATGAACTCAATTTATTTTGTTCGTTCTTAAACCGCGGCGAAATGTCTAATATAATAATTGTTGGGGTTTCACATTCGAAAATAACGATATGATTATAAAAGACGCCGTAGTTGGGGCTACGGAAATTTCGACCAGCGGGGGTCCTTTAACGTGCACCTAAATCTAAGCACACGGGCCTCAAGCGTTTCGCCTCGATGGAAGTGCGGCTGCCGCGGCCGGGATTCAATCCCGCGACCTTCGGATCAGAAGCCAGGCACCACAACCACTAGACCACCGCGGCTGGTGCGGCGAAATGTCTGGTATGCGTTGTGCAACGAAATGCAAATAACAAAGGGCTGCAGAGTTGAAAAGGGAGCAAAGGACCCTCGATTCCAAAAACTGCTAAGCTTCGCAAAAGCCAAGACAGGGGGCGAGGACTTCGTCTAGGGGCCATCTGTTAATCGACAGGGCACACAGTTTCTCCCCTGTTTGTTGACATACGAGCGTGGTGGAGAATGGGAATGAAGAAAAGAGACAGCGAACACTTCGTCGCTGTCTTTTCTGCACTTCGCGCCCCATCGTTGCCTTGTTTCAGACCGTTTCCATTTCTGTTTGGAGAAGCGCGGGCCGCTCGCTTCGTGTTTACACAAAAGCGGGCCGGTTTAAATTTGGTCCTTGCTGAGCGCGGTGCTGCGCTGTGTTGGCGGAAGTGACGTGGTTTTTCTGTGCCGATGCGGCTTAGGTAAGCTGGGCAGGCGGCCACTCCTCTGTCGGCTGCAGCTCCACCACCGCGAGGGGAACATGGTGGTGGTCGTCTTCCTACACGTCATCACCCTCAACTGCTAGCGTGCCGAACGTCTGTGGCAGAAAAGTTCGTTGAACCCTGACAGTGTTGTGGAGTGTATCGAGCCTGAAGTTTGGCAGATGTCTCAGCGTTGAGTGACGCTTCCTCGGATTGCTGGGAGTGTTTCCAGAGTGCGGATAACAACACCTGTGGCGCTTCTTTCTTGGAAGAAGGCGAGAGACCACCGGTCTATCGTTCATCCAGAATGGCCAAGGAAGGAATTGCACCTTCTAAACTTGGAACTGAATATTCGCACCTCGTTCAAAGGAATACTTACGGTACGCTACAGGCAGGGCTTTCGCATACTGACAGAGCGATTACAATGTAGCCTAGGATGTTCTTGTCATCTTCAAGGGGACACTCGTTGCGAACCCTCTTTATGGCCAATGATCAATATTCGATATTTTCATTTGTAGCGTTTTTGAAGTAGTACTTCATACGACGATCGACCTTAGAGTGGCCTGAATAGAATTATTTTCTGATACAGATAACTCCTGCAAAAATTCGGCCTAAATCTTCGCCTAATTCTTCTGTCGCTAACGGCACCGTAATGGGCTCAATATATGAATCCATTTGTCCATATTTCTCCAACCTTAAAGCTATTCGCTTGTTTTTTGTGTTACCATTGACTTCACTACCCAAGAGCAGTATTCTTCTTATCTACCCGGCACGTTCAAGGACATACGTATATATACTGGACAACACGCTTACGAACACGTGATTGCCATCTCCAGCGGCAGTGGGCTTTCGTGAAAACGCGCCTGGTGGTTTAAAGCGAGCTACTGGCTGTGGTCTCGTATCGTCATACCTGCGGGCAACGCAAGTCAAGCAAACAAGGAATACTTTTCCTTTGGACCCTTTCTCCCGACTCCAAGACAACACTTCTATGACGAAGCATTTCGAACAGCGCTGATTCTTGTGGTCCTTTTGATGTGTCAGTGAACCCATTAGACGGCTTCTCCTGCGAAAATCGCCAAGCCCTCCGCCTCGCAATGCTGAAGCCTCCAGCGGATGTTGTACACCTACGGCTGCACGCGATCTCCGCGAGATACAAGCGAATAAAAACCCTGTCAGAGGTAAGTCCAACTTTGTGTGTGACAGGTTGCAGACGCTTCGTGCGTCCCTTGCGGCGGGCAATTACATTGTACCATCTGATATTTTGATGGAAATTATGCAAGATGTATCCTGATCATATAAAGAATTGCATATTATGATGAATATTGGTTGAAGCACGTACGGAAGGCACCGCAATGTCCGGAGCGGCAGCTAGCGAATACGGAAAAGTGTGCAGGCATTGCGTTAAGCAGTCTTTTTTTTTTAATCAAATTGTTTTCGTCTCTCACAAGAACTAATGCGTTGTAGATAAATTTGGAGATGACCAAGGAAGCTTGCGAAAATTTTCATAACCGGCAAATAACGATAAAAAAATTGATTTACATAATATTGTGAGCTATCAAGAGAGCTTTGAGGATTAGAAAGGTAAAATGGTGGCCGAAGTTCTGGTTGAACTTCAGAAGGCTACGAATTTGGACTGGTTGGTTCATGATTATATGTAGGAATCGACGCTATAAGACAGGACGAAATTAAAGCGCAGTGGTACTTATTTTATTTCATTCCGTCTTATATATAGCGCTGTTTTCTGCATATAATTCTGGTCGAGTTTAGTTACAGGAAGCAACGGTGTAGAGAAGGTCATGTAACGAGTACTGCAACGAAAACAGTCGGAGGTCTCTTTGAAGAATGGATGCGCAGACAGGGGCGCCATAGAAAAAGATGATGCGATAAAATTAGGTTATTAGCACCAATATGGCGGAGGACGAAGTTAAGTGGGTATCTCTGGGAGCTGCGTTCTTTGGGAAGTTTACGCAAAATACGTGGTTACCAGGGGCGCAGGCAGACATTCGTTTCACGGAAGGTGGGGGGGGGGGGGGGGGGGGGGCACGTGCCCGGTGTGACACCCTCTGGCTACGCCACTGGTGGTTACCCCCCGTTGTGGTGTGGCGGTTATGTTGCTAGACTGCTGACCCGAAGGTCGCGGTAGCGAATCCCGACAGCGACGGCCGCGTTTCGATGGAGGCAAAATGCTAGAGACCCCGGTGCTTAGATCTTGGTGTTCGCTAAGAAGCCCGGGTAGTCGAAATTTCCGGAGCCGTCCACGTCTCTCACCATGATATCGTCGTTTTGGGACGTAAAACCCTCACTGTTATTATTATTAAAATACGTCATTGATGACGACAGAGTGTCGGGACTGCAGCCGCAGCTTTCAAACTAAAACTACTCAAAGGGTCAAGAAAACCACATAGTTATCACTGTTAGCAGTACTAGGTGCCTCCTAACATCTCATTGTTCTTTATTCTTCGTGTTCGGCACTTGAGCACGGAAGTTGTCGTTGTCTACAGTGGCGAAATGCATTTTTGAACTACTTAATAACAATTCATACGGCTCATATAGAGGACTTGTTCTTCGTTGAAATTACTGCAAATTCATTTCGAAATTTTTACAGCGCATAGAAGGTTTGGAAAGGGACGAGACAAACAGAGGCAAAGTGTGCTGCTTCCAACTAGCTTTATTCTGAAAAAAAAAGGTGCATATATACAAGGCAAAGAAGAGGGCGCGAGGCATGAGAAGGAAAGAAAGGTGCTCGCATCATTGCCACATCATCTGAAATGCATCGAGCGTACCACCACGGATGCGCTCATTGCCTCTGTTTGTATCGTCCCTTTCCAAACATTCTATGCGCTATTAACATTTCATCGAGATAAATCCACACCAATTTGCCCAAGCGTCAACCCTTTCACACTGCAAATTGTTGCGCGCACTGGTGCCCACATTTAATTTGTACTCTGAAGTCTCTCAGCTTCGTAAATGTTGTGGAATATGTCGATGATAGACATTTTGGCTACAGATTGGAAGCTACGTCGACGGTTATGAGTGACACCGCAAGGAACGTATCTGAAATATTTGCAATAATAATTGCGATTTGTATACTGACGCCCGATGCTCAGTCCTAATGGAGGCCATAACCCGACGTGTACTTTGGCTGGCAGCAAAACTGACGCGGGCCTTGACAATACAAGGTGCAATTCATACCGCCGTTCTCACCCTCTTTCATCGACCTTAGCCGGGACACGACACCGATGCCGCCCCACATCGGCTGGTGCGTCCACACAAATGTTATCGCACTCGAAAGACGGCTTCCCCTATTATCATGCAAAGGACGACACCATGAAATTACACTCGGCAGCTACAACTGAAACACGTATCGGGGTGAAGCCCAGCGCAAGCAGGAGAGAACAAAAAGAAAAGCGCCAGCGACGAAGCGATCGAATTTCACCTGGGGCTTCCCTTGACCGCTTCCCCATTGCTCGCGTCGCCGTCTGGAAACGCGATGAGGGATGGCAGTGAGGTAAGGATAAAGGGGGGGAAACCGAAAGTGGGGAAAGCGGGACGGAAAGAGAAACAATGGATTTCCCCCTGTCCTGTCAGCGAAGGCACGCGCAGCCCGTACGGACCACGCTGCAAGGATCGATATGAACCGCCGGCACATAAGCTCCTCTCGCTTTGACGCTTCCTCTCTCACCCCTCTCTCTCTCTCTCTCTCCTTTTTTTCCCTGTGACGTTTTTTGCCCCCACTCCTGTCGGGCCTTTCCTGTCCAGCGTGTGTTTCCCCCCTATTTTGAAGCGCCGCAGCGAGCGGTGTGCGTTTTGATTCTGCGGTTGTGGTGTGCTGTAGGGGGTGTGCTGCGAAGCTCGGGTGTTCCGGAAACCTGACCGAGTGTGCGAAAGTGTTGCTTCCCATTTTCCCGTGTGGTGCATTTGTTTCGAGTTCAGAACTTCCGCATTCTTCGGATACCACGAGTCGGTCGAGGCTTTATTTCACTTTTTTAGTGGGACAAAAGTGTTTCAAAGTTCGCTCACTATAGCGGGTTTGGAGGACAGCGTGGCGCGGCGTTCACTGGAGTGCCCATGGCAAAGTGTCGATAGAAAATGACCACTGGATTGCAGGCATGTGTCATCGACCGGCGTCTCAGCCCTACCGCGATTTCGCTTCGTTTGATTCTGTGTCGTCGACAATTCGTTGTGGTGAAAAACAGAGTAGAAGAGAAGCCCAAGTCCGGCTTGTGCATGAGGTGACCTAAGCAGTGACTAAACGGAGCCGGGTAACTCTGATCAATTCACGCCAAAACGTGCATCCGGTCATCAAGATCGTCCTGTTTCTTGCGTCTAGTGTGTGTCCGTGGAACGTAGCTAGTACAGAATGTGCGTTTTTCATGAGTAAAAAACTGGAGCGTACTGACTCGACTCGTGACCGCCAAAACAGCTTGACTGAAGAATTGCTATGAGGAAGCCTCGTGTGTTCTTTGTCGATTCACCGCACTGCCGACTATGAAGTGATGTGTTCGTGTGTGGTGCCAAATTAAGCGCTGCAAATGTTCTCAGATGCTTAAAGTGGATTCGCAACATGTCACGTGAGACCAAGAATCACGTTCATTCTCGACCACTAATGGCGTCGAACGGTGCGTTGGAGACCTTCCAGCATGTTCACCCATTGTTGGAATTCAAGTAGTGCAGTGTAACGCGTCTGATAACTAACCCGGTATAGCGGAAGTGACGTCAGTCCCTGCTTCCAAGGTTCGCATCGCGCGTGTGGTTACGCGAGAACTGTGATTTTTGTGGCAAACCGGATGTGGACTCAGTTTAGCCGGATTCGCTTACAGAAATAAGGAATGGTCGACGGGTGCATTGCGTTTTCCTAAGAATATAACACTGTGAACCTGAGTTCGTGTTACAAGCACCAAGAAACGAAGGCATCTAAGGCTCGGCAAGGATGATGGACCTCTAACGATATAACATTACAAAAAGTACTCACCGAGAATGTAGAGCATCCACACCCGTGCATGATAAAACCAACTTAGAGGAGCAGTGATCCTGCAAAAAAGAATGATCTATTACTGGAAACAAAAAGAATTGCGCTTGGTGAATGTGAATACTGGACACCGCTTACTATCGACGCGCAAGCGATGCTTCTTTTGCCCGTCGTTATGCACCCAGAATCTATGTTCTTTTGCCATGTTAACGTAATCTTGAGGCCACACGAGGTTAGACGAAGCTCGTGAAACCACCGGGGAAACAAGCCATCTATTGTTGGAAGTTTATTCCGAGGGCTTTCTTGAAAGAGAGAACACAATGCGAGAAGCGAAGGTGAAAGCGATCCCAGTGTTACGAAGAAAAAACGAGGATACAGTTCAGCTGAAGGTGAGTGCTGTACAACCATGCATCCAATGACGTCTTACTCCGTACCTTACCTGCACGTCTTCGTAGTGACGCGGAAATTCTCATTTGTAATTTCCTAATTATTTGTTCTTGTGGGAAGATGGGGAAATATGTTACACATGTTTCACATCGAATTAAAAGTTGTATATTTTCTCTTAAAATGTGATGAGCTTTCTTTCATCTTGTTGCTAGTACGAGCAGTGAAATGAATCTCTATAGTATTCGTGGCGTTTCCTCCTCTGCTTGAAATGGAGCCAAGTAACGGTTCGTGTTGTCTGTTTGCTGTAGCAAGTACTGGTTCGATTCGAAATTCTCAACGGTTACGCCCGAGGGCTTACGCTAGGCAGCGCAAACGTTCGCTTCCTGCTACAGCCCCACACCTTTTCACCCTCGCGCATCGATCTATTTTTAGCTTATTTTGCACATTCGTATATACTGCTCTACATTTTTGCACGCAACGAGGTGCGTGCGCGCTTAGGCGTCACCCTCGGCTAACCTCCACTTCTTCGACATGCGCCGCCCAAGACGTGTCGACAGTTTAGTAATATTCTTCATCGGGCTTTGTTTTGTTTTTCTTCCAGTGCATCCATACCTTCACGGTTCAAAGAATCCGTTTTCACGAGCAGCTTCGGCTATGTTCCGTGCATTACGGACTCAAAGGTAGCGCAGTGGATTGCATGATCCGTGCTTCTGAGATATTTATTGGTCGGAACATTGATAGCAAAACACTACTAACAGTTATGGGGAATAGCAATTACTGAGGCTTCAAAAGTGTAGCCATTCTCATTTCCTTTCCTCCGTACTTGAAGAGGAACACGCTGAAGCGTATCAATCGTCTCATCACTTTGCCAGGATTTATATGCTCGCAAGGCTACAATGCTAGCAGATTTAAATAGAACGTACCCTCAATAATGCTTTTCTTTGGGTAATAGGTAAATATAATGCTTTGTTCACAGAAGTGCTTACGCATTTCCTCCGAAAAAGCTCTGTGCGAAGTTTCCTGTAAACTAAGCATTTCGTTTTCTCCTGCTGTCCTTTACCTATGGTATATATTCTGAGATAAAACATATGTAGCGTACACAACCTTTCGAGAAGTAGTTACTGCGTCGTAAAAAAGGTTGAAGCATAAATTTCGCTGCACTTACTCACTAAGCTCAGCAGCCTCGTTGGTCCAATGATTTTCGAGCCCATTACTACGAGTTCCTTATAATCTACTTTGAACGCTCGCGGTGTCTCAAATATTATTTAAATTGAGTTATTTTTACCATATGTTTTTCTTATTTTGTTTTCAAGGAACGAACTACGGTTAATCGTGCCGTTTGGGATTTGCAGAGAATGACTCGTACATTGCGGTGACCTAATGTGCAGTTGAGTAGGTGAAACTTTATCTGGGGTTCAACGTCCCAAAACCACGATATTGCCACGCCCGCTTCTTCTTTTATTTCGATGTGTTCGAGTTTGACCAGCAAGGACGGTTATCAACGCTCGACGCTGGCCCCGAAGCAGTGTTCGAGAAGCTTCACGATTTTCGTAGATCATTTTGTTAAGATTGCGCGCCGCACGCGAATGTTCCAGCTTTGTCGAGAGATAACGCCGCCACCAGCGATATTGCTGGAAAGTTCCATAGCGCCTGTATAAAAGCCGACGCGCTTGACCGCTTGTCAGTTGATCGACGGACGACGCCCTGTTCGCCGCTATCATTGTACAGCGTGTATTGCTGTAGTTCCGGTTCTCATTTTCCCGGCCACAAGTTCGGCCAAATAAACAGTTTCATTCTGCAAACGCTGACTGCTGTCTTCGTCGACGTCACGACCACGTGACATCTGGTGGAGGTGCTGCTTCTTCCATGATCCGGACGCCCCCGCGAAGCGCTGACCCAAGCCCAAGCCGCGACGAGGACGACGGCAAGGAGAACCCGGATCGTCGAACAAGCCGCAGGCAGAAGGGACTGCCGCCAGAGCACGGGCTCCTTCCCGAAAAAGACAGACAGTCGCAGATCCCAACATCGACCGCAGCGACAATGACCGACCCCGTGCAACCTGCGCCGATCCTTCTTCGGCATCCCAAGGAGCCGCCAACCTTCCGCGGATCGTCGTTTGAAGACCCGGAAACCTGGCTTGAAACATACGACCGTGTCGCCGCCTTTAACAACTGGACCAATGAAGACAAGCTGCGTCACGTGTACTTCTACCTCGAAGACGCGGCCAGAACCTGGTTTGAGAATCGGGAGTCCTCAATGCAGACCTGGGATCTTTTCCGCAGCGCATTCATGCACACGTTCACAAGCGTCGTCCGCAGGGAAAGAGCCGCTTCTTTGCTGGAGACCCGGGTGCAGCTGCCAAATGAAAACGTCACCATCTTCACGGAAGAGATGACTCGACTTTTCCGTCAGGCCGACGCTGCGATGGCGGAAGACAAAAAAGTTCGCCTGCTCATGCGGGGTGTCAAACAAGAACTTTTCGCGGGACTTGTCCGCAACCCGCCCACGACGGTCGCCGAATTCCTCACCGAGGCTACGACTATTGAAAAGACACTGGACATGCGGACGAAACAGTACAACCGCTCGCCGCTGTGTGTAACCTATTCCGAAGTGCACTCACTAGCCACCGACGACTTGCGCGAAACCATCCGAGCGATCGTGCGGGAGGAGTTGCGCAAGCTGTTACCTTCGCAGCAGCCTCAAGTGGATTCGATCGCAGACATTGTCCGCGAGGAAATCAAAGAGTCACTGGGTGTTCCTCAACCGGCACCGCCGCAGCTTCAAGCAATGAGTTATGCTGCTGCAGGACTTCTTAGGCCTTCATGGTGCAATCATCGACCTGAGGTCTAAGTCAATAACACTGTCCACGGAAAAGGCACTACCGCCGCACACTCCGCCAAGAAAGCACGCCTTGAATGTGCTGGAAGACCAGGTCACCATTCCCCCTCGCTCCAGCGTCATCATTTCCGTCGGCACTCAAAAATCAACAGACCTGGAAGGCGTTGTTGAAGGCGACCAGCACCACTTGATTAACCGCAAGATTTGCGTCGCAAGAGGAGTAGAAGAGCTGCGGGCTGGGAAAGCAATAGTTATGCTCACGAATTTCAGCAACGAGTACAAGCACGTGAGCAAAGGCACGACGGTCGCCTACATCGAAGAAATCGTAGAAGCCAGCAATGCTTTCGGCCTCACCGATTCTCCCGAGCCTACTCCGACTAATAAAGCGCCGCAACCAGCTTTCGACATCAATCCCAGCCTTCAGAAGCACAAACAAGAACAGCTCAAAACCCTGCTCTTGCAATACAAGGACTGCTTTTCGTCGTCGTCAAGAATTCGGCAGACTCCCGTGGCAAAACATCGCATCATAACAGAGGAAAGCGCCAGACCACTCCGTCAGAGCCCGTACAGAGTCTCGACGCGAGATCGCGAGGCCGTGAAGAAGCAGGTCGACGAAATGCTACGCGACGACATCATTCAGCCGTCGAAGAGTCCGTGGGCATCCCCGGTGGTGCTAGTGAAGAAGAAGGATGGGACTCTACGTTTTTGCGTCGATTATCGTCGCCTGAACAAAGTCACGAAGAAGGACGTGTATCCCCTTCCCCGGATAGACGACACCCTGGATCGATTACACAACGCAAAGTACTTTTCGTCGATGGACCTCAAGACCGGTTACTGGCAAATAGAAGTCGACGAGAGAGACCGAGAAAAGACTGCTTTCATAACACCAGACGGCCTGTTCAAGTTGAAGGTCATGCCCTTTGGTCTTTGCTCGGCACCTGCGACTTTTCAACGGGTTATGGATACAGTACTGGCCGGCTTGAAGTGGCAGACGTGTCTCGTGTACTTGGACGACGTCGTTGTGTTTTCCTCAAACTTCGACGAACACCTTCGGCGCCTTGAAGTTGTACTTCAAGCAATCAAGACCTCCGGACTCACCTTGAAGCCTGAAAAGTGCCGCTTCGCATACGTAAGCTCTTGTTCTTGGGTCACGTGATCAGCAAGGATGGTGTTCGCCCGGACCCGCGGAAAACAGCTGCCATCGCTGACTTCCCGATGCCCACCGACAAGAAGGCCGTACGCCGTTTTCTCGGCTTGTGCGCCTATTACAGACGTTTCGTCAAGGAATTTTCACGGATCGCCGAGCCACTGACGCAACTCACGAAGGCCGACGTCGAATTCAGGTGGGAAATGTCGCAAGTTCAAGCATTTCAAGAACTGAAACGACGCCTGCAGACGCCTCCCATACTTGCGCATTTCGACGAGCACGCCGATACGGAAATCCACACCGACGCAAGCAGCGTAGGACTCGGCGCCGTCCTTGTGCAAAAGACCGACGGATTCGAAAGGGTCATCAGTTATGCTAGCCGGTCGCTATCAAAGGCAGAAATCAACTACTCCACAACAGAAAAGGAGTGCCTGGCCATCATCTGGGCTACATCGAAGTTTCGCCCCTACCTCTACGGCCGGCCCTTCAAAGTTGTGAGCGACCACCACGCCTTGTGTTGGCTAGCTAACTTGAAGGACCCTTCAGGTCGCCTCGCACGGCGGAGCCTACGACTTCAAGAATTTGACATAACCGTCGTTTACAAGTCCGGAAGAAAACACTCCGACGCTGACTGCCTGTCCCGCGCCCCCGTCGACCCACCGCCGCAGGACGACATGGAGGATGACTGCTTCTTGGGAACCATAAGTGCCGAAGACTTGCCGAACGACAGCGAGCGGACCCAGAACTCAGAGGCCTTGTGGAATACCTCGAGGGCAGGACCACCGTCGTTCCCAAGGTATTCACGCGAGGACTGACGTCGTTTTTCTTGCGCAACGGTGTTCTCCTTAAGAAGAACTTCTCGTCGCTTCGAGCCGATTCCCTTCTGGTAGTGCCCTCGACATTGCGATCAGAGGTCCTCCAGGCTCTGCATGACGACCCGACGTCTGGACACCTGGGTGTTTCTCGGACGCTCGCAAGAATACAGGAAAAGTACTACTGGCCGCGCCTTGTCGCCGACGTAACTCGCTACGTCAAGACCTGCCGGGACTGTCAGCGACGCAAGACACCGCCGACTAGGCCAGCCGGACTTCTACAGCCTATCGAGCCACCTCGACGGCCGTTCCAGCAAATTGGGATGGACTTACTGGGGCCGTTCCTGACGTCCAATACCGGAAACAAATGGATCGTCGTAGCTACCGACTACCTCACCCGCTACGCCGAGACAAGGGCCCTACCCAGAGGCAGTGCCGCCGAGGTAGCGAAGTTCTTCGTTGAGAACATCCTCCTGCGTCATGGCGCCCCAGAGGTCCTCATCACCGACAGAGGTACGGCGTTTACGGCTGACCTAACTCAGGCAATACTGAGATACAGCCAAACAAGCCACCGCCGGACCACAGCGTACCACCCACAGACCAATGGCCTCACCGAGCGGCTAAACAAGACCATCGCCGACATGCTGGCCATGTATGTCGACGTCGAACACAAGACGTGGGATGCCATCCTTCCGTATGTGACTTTCGCATACAACACGGCCATGCAAGAAACGACGCAAATGACGCCGTACACGCTGGTCTACGGAAGGAGCCCGGCAACGACGCTCGACGCAATACTACCAACCGCCACCGACGAAGACGACCTCGACGTTACCGCCTATTTGCAACGCGCCGAAGAAGCTCGACAGCTCGCCCGCCTGCGCATCAAGAACCAGCAGAGGGTCGACAGCCGTCACTATAATCTTCGACGACGCCACATGGAGTACCAACCCGGTGACCGTGTGTGGGTCTGGACGCCGATACGCCGACGTGGGCTCAGTGAAAAACTTCTTCGGCGATACTTCGGGCCATACAAGGTGCTTCGACGTCACGGCGCTCTTGACTACGAGGTCGTCCCGGACGGAATTACGAACTCCCAGCGACGCCGCGCACGACCTGAAGTCGTCCATGTCGTGCGCCTTAAGCCGTTTTTTGCGCGTTAGCGAACCTGGGGACTCCACTTTTTCCTTTGTTATTGTAATTTATTTGTGTATGCACTTGTTTTTTTCCATTCCATGTTGCAAGCATCGGGACGATGCTTTTTCAGAGGGGGGCAATGCCACGCCCGCTTCTTCTTTTATTTTGATGTGTTCGAGTTTGACCAGCAAGGACGGTTATCAACGCTCGACGCTGGCCCCGAAGCAGTGTTCGAGAAGCTTCACGATTTTCGTAGATCATTTTGTTAAGATTGCGCGCCGCACGCGAATGTTCCAGCTTTGTCGAGAGATAACGCCGCCACCAGCGATATTGCTGGAAAGTTCCATAGCGCCTGTATAAAAGCCGACGCGCTTGACCGCTTGTCAGTTGATCGACGGACGACGCCCTGTTCGCCGCTATCATTGTACAGCGTGTATTGCTGTAGTTCCGGTTCTCATTTTCCCGGCCACAAGTTCGGCCAAATAAACAGTTTCATTCTGCAAACGCTGACTGCTGTCTTCGTCGACGTCACGACCACGTGACAATATGTTTATGAGCGACGCCGTAGTGGAGGGCTCCGGAAATTTCGACCACCTGGCGTTCTTTAACGTGCACCTAAATCTAAGTACACGGGCCCCAAACATTTTCGCCTCCACCGAAAATGCAGCCGCCACAGCCAAGTAGGTCAAATGTCGGGTCATACATCAGCTGGACGCCTTGCTCCCTGGCACATACAGAACGCACATCCCTTCACAGCGTGCATTGGACCAACGAGACGTACTTTATGACTCGGACTTTCTGTTGCAAAAATGACTAGGGGCAAATGTGGTGCTATCCAAGGGTGATACAATTAGGATTATAAAGCTTCAGAGAGAGTGACTCGCCTGAGTTTCGTTCTCATCGCCCCAATCAGTTTCGTGACTTTCAAAAAGTGCTTACATTCAACGACAACAACAGCAAGAAAACTTCGTTGCAGTGGGACAACTCGCGCTGATTAGGTGCCCCCGCAGAGACTATATAGCCTGAAGTTGTCTTTAGCAAACTACGCTATGTTGAATGTTTAAAGATGGTTCACTTTCGATCACAGAGTGTAAAGCCATAAGAACGACTGATGTCACAACAAGTCTCAAGTGATCGAAATCTGTCTACATACAAACACATAACTTTCATGCAGTATAGAAGTTCGGGAAAATATGTAGGCTCGAAGCGATAAGAAACCGGTGAATAGCAAACGTTGCTGGTGACAGTGCTTTGACAAGCGGACATTTAAGGTTAGAGGTGAACGAGCAAGTCGTACGTAAACATGATACTAAGGAAGGAAGTTGCTGCAATGACGAAGACAAGTCCGCTTCTCGACACGTCGGCTTCAACGACACACCTTGTTCAATGATTTCTGACCATCCGTTTCGGGTTCGCTGAACGTCGTAGAACCCAGCCCTGCTGCACCTAATTCTTGTGCAGTGTTGTATGCTATTACTTTAGCTGCCGGTTTAATAATAATTTCTGGGGTTTTACGCGCCGTAACCACGGTATCATTATGAGGTACACCGTAGTGGAGGGCTCCAGAAATTTCGACCATCCGGTGTTCTGCAACGTGCACTGACATCGCGCAGTACACGGTCCTCTAATTGGTCAAGACACGTTGCCGGGCTACTTGGTTAGGAGTCACAACTCACGTGGCGTAGTTCAACACTACAGGGACATGGAAGAAGGACACATACGCAGCGTGCGCTTTTAACTAAACCCTTTTTTTCTTTAACGTGCAACTGAACGTTTTATTTGCGATCACACGTGGCATTTATACAATAACTATAGATGGATAATAGAACCGAGGCAAGAAGATGTATATATACAGTACAGAACACGCACGTGTGATCACACAACAGCTTGCACCTGCCTACGTCGTAGTGATGACTCAAGAAACTTCTTTTCTTTATCTGACAAAGCAAAAGATGGCACACTCAGACATTTTTGCTGTATGACATATTGCCGCTGGAAAAACATACACAGAAAAGAGACACGAACAGGACGACACATCCAACTGATTTATTTCAGGCATGAAACATAGCGGTATATACATGTGACACACACATGCGCAGAATAGCCAACAACACTGCCCAACCTACCCACCTCTCAAATAATCTAATTTCAGAAGACCGCAGCTGTATGGACGTTTCACTTGTACATTCATCACATAACTTACTGATATAAAGGGCTTCTAGTAACTCACGGGCTGTCTGATACTTGCTCTTACCTAGGATGGGTGTGTCACATGTATTATATCGCTTTGTTTCATGCTTCAAATAAATCAGTCGGAAGTGCCGGCCATGTGTCATCCTGTTCGTGTCTCTCTTCTGTGTATATTTTTCTAGCGGCAGTATGTCATACAGTAAGCAATACCAAATAGGCCAAGAAGATGTTCTCCTCACACATTTTTCTTTCATCGCATCCATTCCATAAGCTTCAATTATTTCGCGTGTAGTTCTGGCTCGGGCCCAATTGGAACAAGGTTTAGTTGCAAGTTAGCGCTTTGTATGAGTACTTCTTTGCCCCTGTCGTATTGCGCCACGTCATATGAATTACGGTCCTCTAGCATTTCGCCGCGGTGGAATTGGGCCGCGGACAGGATCGAACCCGCGACCTTCGGATCAGCAGCCGAACGCCATAACAACTGTATCACCGTGTTGCACTAGCTACAGGTTTGAACGTTTGCATCTTACAGCGCAAAGCAACAATCACACTAGGAAGAAAGGCGCAAACAGGACGTGTCTTCGTATCTTCATTTTGTTATTGTTGCTTTGCGCTGTTAAGATGTATAAATGAACTGCAGTAGGGTATGCATTTGAGCTGGCTGGTTTATGATTACGAGTGGAAAACAACGCTAAGAAGATGGGACAAGAAAGGACACAGACAAGCGACACAGACCAGGAAGGGCACGCTTACATCAAGATGCGACCGCCGTGGAAGTGCTCGGCTGCTGACCCGAAGGCCGCGGGTTCGATCCCGTCTCTGGCGGTCGCATTTCGATGGAGGCGGAATGCTCGAAGTCTGTGGCATTTCTGTGCCCGTGTCCTATCTGGTCTGTGTCCTTTCTGTGTCCGTGTACTTCCTGGACAGCTTTCTTTCTGTGTCCGTGGTCTGTGTACTTTCCTGTCCCGCCTGCTCAGCGCTGTTTTTCCTCTCGTAAAGAGGTATGAGTTTAGTTACCATCAACTAGTCCAAATTTCTGCGTATAATACTGGTCTGAAGCGCGCTGCACGCTACTACATGTCACTCGCGAACTTGCGGTTCTGCATGATGCGGCGTCCCACAGGAAATTCCGGCTTTCTCCCATCCGACAGGTGCACCTCCACGGCTGTGCTGCCTTTCACCTGCCCCCCCCCGCCCTCCTCCCTCTCTCTCTCTCTCTACCTGCCCCCCTCTGCGGAAACGGCGAAAATTGATAACACGCAAATGCTGACGCTTCAAGTAAATAAATAAAAGTTTTACGGGGACGTAGAAGCGGAGAAGGAAAAGTTGTACGAGCCGTAGTATCCCGGCCTTGCGAAGCCGATCGCGTGCTCCGTTCAGTATTGATTGAGAAGTGAAGCCGGTGGCGGCGTCTCCGACGACGTCAGCGTGACATGATGGATACAGTGCGACGTTGTTTTCGACGGCCCTAGTTCGCTACCGTGTTTTCCTTTTTTTGTTCTGTCCCCCTTGCAGTTTGTGGCTTGAGTGCTTCGACCACTTTTCTTACCGGCCAGGACAACCATATTCATTCACCTTATTTTATGTTAGAGACGTAGTTTTGATACGCAAAACAGGGCAATGGACTCTGGCGTTTAGAAGTATCCTTTTTTTTTTCTCAGCAAAGTCGATACGGTGCTCCATCTTGTGTACCAACCAGAAAGGCTCCAGGTTGGAAATGTTGTGTCCAGTGGTGTACTTTAGGAGTGTGGGTATTGTTTCAAAAACGTCTCGGTGTTGATTGCGTGAGATGCTAAAAACAATCGTTTCGGTTGTCTAGAAGCCTTGCTAATACTTTTCCTCCGCATTTCATCAGAGTAATTCTTTTCAGCGATCATTCAAACAGCAATCACTGAAGTCGTGGAATTATAAGTCCTGTGGTATTTAGCATTATTACACTGCTCCAAACAGGCTTTTGTTACGAGCTGGTTTTCCCTATCTTTTACGCCTTTTGTTTTCTCTTACAATGTCCTGGCTGTGATATGGTCATATAGTATTTCATGCTTCGTTTTCACGTTAGGCTAATTTGTACATAATGCCTTGCTCCCGCAGCTTCTCAAAATGATGCGTATACTCTGTTACAAGCAGCGTTCATGATCGACGTCTTGCCCCAACAATTATAATCTGTCTCGGTCTTCTTTATTGCCTTTTTGATCGTATATGTTACATTTAACTACAGTTTTACAATCAATGGCCATTACGTGTGAATCGCCGTCTTCTTTTTGTGATTACAAACGCAGAATGATTTCTTGCTAGCTATAGAGACAACGTAAATACCGCTCACTCGCCCTTTTCAGTATACCAATAGTTATGAAGTAGTTACTGTACTGATGGCTTCTTTAGGGAAGCTTACCTTGTGTGCAACATGCGGAACATGCACACTGTCTGCATTGCGTTGTGCTGCCATAAGAACTAGCGGCTACAACGCCCGTTCCATTCCAGTCTGAAAATTCTGTTTGAAGTCGTCTGTTGATTTTTGACATCGCTCATGTCGCTTGAGACGTTTTCCTGAAATTATTTTTTTGGCTACCCCTTCCACCTCTTCGAGTAACAATTCAAAATGTCTTGTCTTTTCATTCACGCGAAGCTTCTGGTGCTTCCAGGCCAAGTTCTTGATTTTCCGTAAGCTTAGTACTGAAATCCTCTCCGGTTCGTGAAGGCAGCGTTAGTACTTGCGACGCCTCGTAAAATAACAAAAATTTAGCCTTCCCATTACGTGCTGTTTTTTTTTTATTTCACACTTTGCTTAATCGGATACTGATCATTATGGTCTCCTAACGCCATCTAACATGTTCCACATAACAAATGGTTTGCGGTCTGCTAAAGATGCCGATTGCCAGCATAGTTTCTTGAAGTAACCTTTTTTTTTTATTTGAGGCATTCATATTTGCAACTTTCGATCAGGGTTGTTACGTTTGTCCTCGCGTATATTTGTTTTGCAGTTCTGAAGTTAAAGCATGGCCTTCTTGCTTTCTAATAATTGTTTCTAACTTTACAGAGATATATTGCTAAGGCCACGCCTACTTCTCACAGTATTGGGAATGCTAGTAACGATTGTATCACCTACAGATGTGTGTTCGTAATACTCACATCTGCCGTGAACGAATAGATGCCTTATCAATCGCACCATGCACTCTGGAGGTGTGCTGTTCCTGGAATTCCCAATGAAGCTTGAGTGCACCGGAAGCTTCTCTTTCTCACTCTTTCCGGTCCATATCGTACACTGTTAATTTACTTATTGGCGGCCAGTGTAGGCCACTTCCGAAGGCACATGCACAACGGTTCGCGCTGATGTTCTCTAACAAAACTGGTAGGATCACTTGTTGACTCGGGTAAATTCTTTATCAAGCTGTTAACTCGCATTCCACCTTCTTTTTATACGAATAGTCCCATTTATTATCTCTTCTAGCGTTTTTTTTACTAGATTCTGTCGGCTTCTGAAGCGTTACACCTCACGCTTTCGTTCCCAAAAGTGTACTCTCCAATCCCCGTCCATAAAATTGCCCTGGTAACCTAAGCCTGCTTCTATGTTCAAGGTCCAAGAAGAATGATAGATCGTTCATTAGAGAGAAGTTTCGGAAGCCCCCCTTAGACCGTCTTTCGCCGAGTTGTTTTGTGGAACTCAAGGACTTTTCGCGTACGCAACGCACCTCAAAGCTTAGCGGCATAATAGGCGATCACTCTATGGCGCATACGCAGATTATGCTAACTTCAGTGAAGTTTCCACGCACGAGGAAGACATTAGTGGCTGCAGCATAGACGACGGTTGATGGTCAAGTGACATCCTAGAACTTTCCTGGTGGTCGAAAGTTGATGTTTTTTCTTTCTCTGTTTGTTTATTCGCGAAAAACAATGCCGAGGCTACGTGTTCAAAGCAACTCACTTATTAATGTACTGCGGTGAACAGTGAGTGGACTCATAGATAGGCTCAATTCGTGGATTGCTGTTCTCGTGTCCCTTCGAGAAGCATGGCGACACGGCGACCAATCTCGCTGTCTCTGGACGCCTACCGAGAAAGGATTATGGCGGCCGCCCAGTTTCATAATGCCAGAAAGAGCATTGGCGAGGTGAGTGCACCCCATCGCTTGCCTAATTTGAACGTCCACGTCGAAACGCGCTCACCAATTATGTACATTTTAATAAATAAAGAAAGGGATTATCTAACTGCTTTATCTAATCTTAGTGAGTCGTTGTATGCGTAGGCGACAGCATCGTTACAATATATGAAAATATGCACTTGGCTGTTGCGTTTCCTTCTGGTCCTTGTGTTTTTCGCGCAGCGTATTCGTTAAGTATGTTACAGTGTATGACTTTGTTGGCATTCCCAGCCCGAGAGTTGCGCTGTCTTAAGCGAAGCTTTTATAACTCACACATTTCGGTGGCGGCGGCCTACGCGAAAAACCCGGCACCGGCGAGCTTACATAGGTGCAGCCCTCGAAGGTGTGCCGGTGATTTGTGCACACCGTTTTCTAATAATTGATACTACCTTGATCGTGCTCTTGTTAGCGATCAGCCGTTTCGTATACGGCGATGTGTTCTGTTATCGAGGCAACCTGTCACTTCACGTTGTCAGATTTCATTGTTGCCTCGATATCAACGCATGGCCGTCGTTGTAGCCTGTACCAACTGAAGTTTTGCGCTGCTGATCACGTGGGTGAAAGTACAATTCACGGAATGGAGGAAGGAAACAGTGACGAGGGAGCATTGCGGAGTTCGAAAAAAATGAAGAAAGAAACAAACAAAGAAATCAATCAATAAAGAAAGAAAGAAAAAGTTGTACGTCATGTACGCACATGCCAAGCTTCACTTGCACTCATTATCCCTATAGGTCAAGGTCTCCTTTGTTCTTTGCTATCTCTCCGCTACTAGGCTGTAATGCGGCTTTGCCACTTTTGAGCGCTAAACTCCCTCTTTCTACACAAAACCTGTCGCTAAGTTAAATTGGTACACGCACGCGCGACATCTTCTGTATCCAAGCCATGAAATAGCCGTAACCAAGCGCTGACGCCTTCCTCCTGCGTCGTAATTTAATCAAACCAAGAAGTGTGCACGTTACTCGATATATACGGCGTTCTACAGCTTGTGAAAGAAAATGTCGTGGGTTCGACTTCCTGCCACACTGGGCGCACGTGCACAGTCGTGACGTGTCGAAAGAGCACGTTCACTTTATATGCGATAGTCTTTGTCGAAGTTACATTTCAGGTTGTCAAAATTGCTTGAAAGCCCTCACTAGGTCGCATCTGAGCCTATGCACAACGCTGGAGCTGCAATCGCCAGAATCGAGCAGTTTTCATGGATTACAAAGCAAACAAAGAAAAACAAAGGAAAAGGCGCAGGAAAATAGCAAGAGATATAAACACCGGCCGAGCCACTGTCGTAGTTTAGCTAGTGCTAACACCAAGGTAGACCGCTACACAAAAGGAGTATAAAACTGACAGCGAAGTAGGAGCAAACATTGACTTTCAGAGGGGGAGGGGCCATAGTGCTAAGCGCTGTTCTTGTCATTCGCCGGTGGATATCAAGGAAACCGGCCCTAAAACGACCTGTGCCAAGTGGGCTGACGGCTGGCGGCAGTGTTGTCCAAGTTCTTCGTTTATTTCCTTCTTTTCGTCGTCTTCTTTTATTTCACAGTTGATGGGTTTGCTTATCTGCAGCCGGACGATCCGCGCTCACCACTTCGCCGTGTAAACACTAACCTAGTCTCCGGAGCTCCTCTTTTCAAGAAATGTTCGAATGAAAATTCTAATATAACAATATCATGGGTTTCACGTCCCAAAACTATGATATGTTTATGAGGGACGCCGTAGTGGAGGGCTCCGGAAATTTCGACCATCTCGTTTTCTTTAACGTGCACTGACACCGCCGCGGCCGGGATCGAACCCGCGACCTTCGGGTCGCCAGCCGAGCACCGTACCTATTGATCCACTGTGGCGGACGAATGAAAGTTATAATATAAGCCTTCAACATTTAAGTTAAAGGGCGAAACCGGATACCAAACTGAATTCTTGGATATTGCCTTTTCAAAACCACGGAGTTCAAATGCTGAAGTAATGCTAAATATTGGAACTTTCCTTCTTTTCACCTAGAAAAGCAGAGTAAAGTTGAATGTATGGTTCTGTACATACTTTTTCGCAGCCACTTAAATGTTCTAGGGTCATTCTAAAAAAAAAATATCGCTTCTGACGCTTTCTACCTAATCAAAGGACTCTCCTACGGTTTAACCTTCATAGTTCAACAAGTTTTACTTTCATCGCTATATTTGTGTTAGGTAATTATATTTTGACGGCAGTTTGTGAGCTTCGTGCCTTTGTTGTGAACTGAATGTATTCTCTCAGCGCCCTTCGACGTTTCATGTGGTGATAAAAGTTGACTGTGCACGGATGAGGGGTACGCCGGTACAATTTCTCCGATTAACCAAACATTTTATTATGTGTTGTTCAGGAAATGTTGCCGCTCTTATACCGCGCCGGCAAAACCTTTTCACATAAAGTAGTAGTGAAGATTGCAGACATGGGAAAATTACATAAGAGCGCACTTCATATATATACCGGGTGTTTTAAGAAATGGGTCCCAAATCCTAAAAAATCCGGAAAAAGTGATAGTTGCTCGTTGCATTCATATTTGTTTTTGTTTTTTTCTGTAGCGGCAGGCATCTTAAGGTTGTTAAAGTCTTCATTTGGGACAGTAATTACGAACGTTAAATTAAATATCTTTTTAATTAGTGGGTTTCGCCGCTGAATTTGGTTGAATTTAATTACTTCCCAAATATTAACAGAGTCCATTCTCCCATTTGACGTAACCGCCTAACTCCACTAAATAATAAGTTAATCAATTTAACTTCCTGGATAACCTTCCCAAATGATCCCTTTAGCCATCCTAATATGGCTGCGGCTACAGAAGAAGTAATTGTGAAGGCATCGAAGAAATATCGCAATTGCCCGTTTTTTGAGGATTTCAGACACGTTTCTTGAAACACCCTGTACATATTTAGTCAGCGCGCATAGTTCAATCAAACCATAAAATGGTCGCATAAGGGATCATCAAACTTAATCCCACACAGCCTATAGATGAATAAACCGGCTACTACCATCACCCGTATCCCCTCTAGTATTTCTGCAACAAACACCAGGGGCCGAATTCACAAAACTTCTTTTTCGTAAGTGCTTTTTCCCATTGGTCAACGGGCTTCGCTAATGATATGTCCCGCATCGTGATTGGCTGAAATATGCTCTTGCGAAAATATTTAACAAAGCAGAAAACTTGGCGAGTTGGCAGGTATTCATCTTGACAGGATAGCGCGCACTTACTGGGGAGACAAAGGAAGAAGAAGAACACGACAACAAAGCGCTATATTTAGCGTATGTTGTTGCGAATAGAAGCTCAGTACTGTAAAATAAGTAGGCTCCGGACAACCTAAACTGCGTACTTCTGCCTAACAGATCATTGTCCCCGCTTTCGCCGATGATACACTGACTTCTGCTCAACTGAACTCCGTCGTCGCACGCAGGCCGCGTGTCGCGTACGTGCTACAACGGGACCGACGCCCCTCCTGCCTTCTCCTCACTTCTCGGGAAGGACTCATTCATAATGCAAGGCGGCCATTTTTCTTCAAGGCGACGCCTTGGTACACGCGCTACAACCCGTGTCCGCCATTTTGTTTCTTTTTTTTTTGTTTCTCTCACTTTCACGTTCGTTACACGCACTTGTTCGCTCCCTCACCCCACTCACACACCTTAGGCCTGTGCTGAACAGACTACAAGCTTAAAAAGCAAAATGAGGCAGAGCAGGCAACGAAAGTGCCAGGTCTTGGAGGTCTTGCGGAGGGTCGTAACAGGATACTTCAAAAACGATAAAAGCGTGCGAAGCACCGGGCTGTGCGATGTATTGAAAGCCGCGTGAACGCCCTCAGCGCCACGGGCTCGTAGCCTGTGAGATATATGACTAAAAAATAAAGGAGGGGGTGGAGCGGGGGGATGGGGGGAGGGCGTGATTGAAAAAGAAAAAGCTGTTCAGATCCTTCCGGCGGCTAATACCTGACGCATTTTGTAAGCGCTCGCCCGACAAGCCGTGAGTTATGGATTCTTGACACTTCCCAAATCACCGGATTATGCGAGCCGGTCCCTTTCTTCCACAGCTTTAAGCGAAGGGTAAAAATAATAATAATGCGAGAGCGTTGGGGACTGAAGAGAAGGAAGTTCGTGAACCGTAAGAGATATCCTGTGCGGTGAGAATGCATGGGTGAAGCCGTTGGGCCTGAGTAATGCGCCCGCCCAATATGGCCGAAATTAGTTGTGAGTTACACGTATTACTGGTTTCTATGTTTCAGCAGACTCGTGTTCTAAATGAAATTTCTTTCTTTTTATTCAGACTGCGCTGTTCTTGTGCTCACGTGTGACCAATCAGAATGTTCTAGTGTTGTCTTCAAGGATCAAAGAATTAGGATAGTAAAAGATTATTCCAGATTCCGATATGGTGAGTTTTCTGCGTAGAAATAAGCACTTTAGTGCAACCAGAAGCACTACCACGCAGAAGGGCGTATTCAGACATTTATTTCGGGGGCTTCTCTGGCCACACAAATGACCACGCACTTGTGGCTGCATCGCCTTTTATTTTGATCTATGTTTCGAGAATCCGACGCTTACGTTTACAGCATTTTAGCTTATGTGGTAACGTATATTGTCCTTCATGGACTACGAAGATATCGTATGTACAAGCTGCAACAAAACAGGTGGTAGTGACATCTTGTGGCAGTTTATCTAAATGCAGCATCTCAGCCAAGTTTCAAGTATGCCTCATTCCTGTCGACGTATATATATTACACAAGCGTTCCATGTTAACATTTAAGTAGCTGCCGACGCTTTACACGAACTACTAGGTTCGCTTGACAACATCGCAACATTCGCTTTGTGTAATATCTGGTTTAACGTACTGGCGCCACTGAACGAGCGTGTAAATCTTCGGCAACCTGGTATTTTCCGCAGAAGCTATTTCGTTAACTAATAACCTCAAACGTAAGTAAGTATACACGGGATGATAAGGAAGGACTTGCAAAACCAAGGCAAGATTGGACATCGCTGCCACTTTGGTATAACGAGCAGCTCGCGTGTGCGCAGGCTCTGTACGATAGCGATACTGTGACCCAGTGTAAGGCCAGATACCTGAACAAATCCTATTAGAAATAAACGTCGTCCTAATCTAAGCATGAGCTCCAAGTACAGTGGATAAGACGTCATTGTGTTGATGCGTAGTGTGCACTAGCTTGTCTGGACTCCCTCTTTTGGCATCAAACTGCTTTCGTGGTTTAAGAATTGATCATATTTAATAAAATGCTGCATATTCAATCTGACATTTTTGAAGTCCGTATGCGTGCTCGCAGAGTGTCTTTCACTTCTTGCGCTTAAAGAGATAATATTGCTTAAAAGTAGACCCACCAAAGCAGTGAGAGCCGAATAAATAACGACATAAAATAGCCGATGCTGCAGGCACGTTGATTACGCAAGTTTGCACGCGCAGTACGCCCATCGATCTAAGACGCTGCAACAGACATTACACTCCAGAAATGGAAGCGTTGTGAAAATACAAGAGCTGAACATCTCACGAGTACGAAGTTACACCGTCGAGAATTTTGCAGCTGGCGCGTTTCTGCAATCGTGCATGCCTTCTTCAGCCATGGATAGGTACAACGCTAACGTACCAGCGCACATTATTCGTGTGTAACGACTACAAGAAGCGGCAGCTTGCACTACACTCGCGGCATCCCCGTACTCCTCAAAGCACGGAACCAACTTGGACATGAAATAAACAAAGAGAAAGAAAATCACGACCGCGTTCGCGAGGCTTCATGGCGCTACAACAGAACACTCCGTCTCGTGGCAGGTGCATTCTTTTCCCTAGACTCCCGCAAATCTGCGCAAATGCCAGGGAACAAGCCACCCGGCTTCATCCGTGTTTGGCCTGCCCCCCACTAACGAATCGACACAATTAATATTCACGAAAAGTTGTTCCGACCCCGACGTTCCGCCATGTCCTACTCCCCGCCAGAACAACTCCCTCATCCCAATGTGCGTGTTTTTCGTGGGCCTCCTGCGCGGCAATTTGTTTGAACAATAATTCTAACCACAGAATGCAATGCGCATCTGAGTGGGGAGATTCGCGCAGCAGTTTTTGTGAGCACATTTTCTGTGTGTACGCGCGCATGCAGCTACAAAAATTTGCGTCGCTGAAGGCCTCACAGAGCGGAGGGACATGGTAATCCCGGCAGCCGCTGTGTTGGGGGGCGGGGTCCTCCCAGTAATGACTGCAATGCGTCTTTTTAGACGAGCCGTCGTGGGAGCGTATACGCCATGGTGCGTGAGGTCTAGGTATACGCGTTGGTAAACAAGAGCAAAGTCTCGAGGGGCAGGTGCTTCTCGGGGGAAAGATAAAAAAGAAATAAAATTGTGTACGCTAGGTTGAGCGCCTTTTGCAATTATGTAGACTACATGAAATGAGCTCATTAGCTAACAAGGTGTGAACTATGGAGCGAATGGGAGGGCGCGTAGTGGAAACTTCGAGACGGAGGCGTTATCTTTTCTTTTTGCCGTCGGGGAGTGTTGTTCCGTGCTTTGAAGCCGCGCTTCTTTCACATTCGTAAGTTTTTTTTTTTCCTGAAATATCTCGCAAGTGCTCTAAATAGCAATTCAGTGCCAAAAAGTGTGGCGCAGCCAGCCGTGCCTTGCGCACATGTATAGACAAACAGAAAGGCGAAAGAACTTCGCGTCGGCAATTGAGGGAACCGACCTCGTGCATTTTGTTAACTACAACAGCACGTGTATTTGAACATTCTCTTATGTAAGAATTTTTCGTAAAACGAACTGTGAAACAATCGTGATGCTACAGGTAATATTAACGAATAAGAGATTGCCGAAGAGAAGTTTCAATTTCTTTACTGCGTTTGCAATCTCGCTACGCCTCCAGTCAAAAAACTTTCTTGTGTGTGTACATGTATTCGTTTGTGTGCATGTGTGTAGGTGCCTGCGTTAGTGTCCGTGTGCATTGTGTACGTACACATGAGTACACGTGCACTCTTTGAGCTGTTGGATACGAAACCGTGTGCCTCCGTTGACATGTATGTGGGCGCGCGTACAGTGCTCACGGATTGAAACGCGAAGACGTTGGACTAAATGCACTTAATTTCTTTTGCAGAGTCTGCAGTTCGTGTCATATCGGCGTAATATAATAGTTACTCGGATTTAACGTCCCAACACCGCGATATGATTATGAGAGACGCCGTAGTGGAGGGCTCCGGAAATTTCGACCACCTGGGGTTCTCTAACGTGCACCTATATCCAAGTACACTGGCCTCAAGCATTTTTGCCTCCATCGCAAATGCGGCCGCGGCGGCCAGGATTCGATCCCGCGACCTACGGGTCCGCAGTCGAGCACCATAACCACTAGACCACCGTGGCGGGTTCGGCGTAATTTTGACTCGAGCACTTATATCAGAGCCAACATTATCTTTAGCGGCCTGATTTGCAGCGACATTACGTGGTCATCACGTACACTTTCCCATGGCGGTCCGTTTTCGCAGGGCGGGAACGAGTGGTCTGGCAACTCGCGTTGTTCTCCTTTTCTGGTGTGAGCAAAACGGCTCGGAGTGCGCGAGCCATGCAAAGGCCAATGTTTGCGTATTCGCACAAGCCAGTGGGTTGCCAGATTAAAGACCGCTCCACCTGCTAAGCAACATGGCAGCGCCCGCGAAGATAATTGTCTATACTAGAAAAAGCGATGTCGCGTTTCAACCCTTCAGTACTGTACGTGTGTGCGTGTGCATATGTCTGTGTGTGTGCCTGTGCGCGATGGGTGCATGTGCACATGAAAAGCAAGGAGAAATCTTTCGCGATCAAACATAAACCTAGATTACTCTAAGCACGCTATTGAGGTAGAACATGTAGCTGTAGAAGGGAATAGCTAACGAGGAGATTCTTTTGCGCATTAGGTAACGCTCCGTTTCTCTTTTAAATGCGAAGCATTTCTTAGCGAACCTCTGGCACCTTGAGCGTTTCTGTCTACGTATCTATCTATCTAGCCGCCTACGTCTGGGTGCTCTCATGATCGCCTCCTTTACTTGGTGTAGACCAAAATTTGCATGGGAGGGTAAGAGGATTTGACGAATATGATTGCCGGGTCATGACATAACATTAAAATCTTGTCGCGTACGTCGTCAAACCCTCTCCACTAGACACGTGTGGCACATACCCGTTTACCACGGGCCACCGTGTACGGGTATGCGCCACAGGTGATTGACGGTTTATATCTACCCAGGAACGGCGAGAACAGACATTGGTACCTTAAATTGTAGAGCGTTAAGGAAAACCAACATAGGCAGCGTTGACTCAATGAATGGAAAGAATACAAATTAGGATCCCAGCAGGAATCGAACCCAAGCATTCTGCGTGGCAATCAGGTATTCTACCACAGAGCCACGCCAGGTCTATAAACTTGTTTGGAAAAACAGCCTATGCAGGTGTATTGTCGGTGCAACGTCAGTTATGGTTGTGGTGCTGGCTATCTAATTTTACAAGAAAGCAATAAACACTATACATGATACTCCTACGATGCATATACTCCTACGATACAGGCGTCATATCAGATTAACATCTGTGGTTCCAGTGTTGGCTCCGCTTTTATAGCAGTCTAATAAGCACTACGTTTGTATTCCTATGATTCAGCAAGCTATATTGAAGCATTGTTCGACCCCGGAGGAATACAATAACGAAAGTTACTTGTGATATCCACGTCACCGCACCGTAAGTGCACTTCGTCCACCAGAACGATGCAGTGTCCTCTTCATTTCTTACGAGGCTGGGCGATGGTCTCATGCTGACCGAGGATGATGCCAGATTGATTGACAGCCGCTTTGTAGACTAGGCTACGTAGGCCACATACGCCCAGATAGTCTACGAATACGACAAACAGCATCCACTGATGTTGGTCTACGTAGCACTATCAGGCAAACAGCAGTGGATGCTGTTTGCCTACCAGCCTCGACGACCTATACCTCACCAACGCGAAAGGTGGCTTCAAGTTCCGACATGTCGCCGGCTCTGTCGAGCGCCAATTTGTCGACGAAATGGCCAAGGCATCCACGAATTCCAACAGCTCTACTATACCACATACTTCAGTACACATGGACCCCTCGTCACCACGATCACGACCGGATCCTATAACAAGTCATGACCAGCTGCTGGTGCTCACTGATATCGGTGATGATGCCCTTGTTCAAGAACTCTCAAGAACGTCTTGCACACATGCACACGGGTTCGTGAAACGTGCGTGCGTTCTCGGGACCTGTATAAGCACTACATATCAGTTTACCGCTTGTGGTGTTGGTAATACCCACGTTGCCATTGGCAGCGTTGCCCAACCGTAAACAGCTGGTTATATAATACATATGCGGCTCTTCAACATATATATGTGTGCCTATAAAATTTATACAAATGATTAGCGTCATTTTGTAACGTGTCGCTCAGTAAAAAAAGTTACGCCACAGTCACCAACCCGCCGCATGCTTCGCATAACATCGACTCCCACGGTACGTGGGATCTGCCGATTTTTTCTTTTCTTTCTTTTTTCGTGTAGAATTCCCCTTCCAATTGGTGCGTGTTGGTTCGTTTCCCAGCAATTAGAATGAAGAGAGCTGTTCATGCGTCCTGTCTACAATGTTGTCGGTACTCTCCTCGCATCAGGTATAGAGAGAGACCTCAATTGCGTTTTATGCGAAATTAGTGAGCAAAACAAGATAGAGGAAAATCGTGATAGTGGAATGAAGTTTAATGTTTGACGGAAGCCCGTCTGGGCGGGATGATACATGGTGAAGGTAAAAACCTCGAGGCACTGCGCCGACCAAAATGAAAATTAAAACACACAGCAAAGACGTTTCGGCTCCCACACGGGAGCCTTGTTCACAAGTGAAATGAAACATGCGTCAAGCAGTCCGCCTTATGTACGCTTGAATACGTCACGCAGGCAGCGCGCATAAACTGGCGGCAGATTACCATCGCTCCTGTTGAGAGTGCGCGGTGTGGTCTGTATCACGAGCGACTCAAGATGAAGACGCAGTGACAGCCCTTTTTCTCTAGCGCGAACACGTGCCCTCCCCCAGTCGATTGTGTGTCCACCTGACGCATGCTCAGCCAAAGTACTGGATTACACATTTACCTTCTTCACGTCAGCGCGCGGGGATACCGTATATCCCTTCCATAAGCGAAGCCCTAAGCCGTGTTCTGCGTTCATACGACACCCATGTGGCACATGTTCCAGACCAGAAACTGCGACAAGCACTCGTGAATGTGGACAGACTACCCAAAGTGAAGTTCCCCGGTGTGGTGTACGCTGTCCTATGCGCGGATTGTGACGACGTATATATTGGTGAGACTGGTGACTCTGAACGGCGTCTCAAGCAGCACAATTATGACGCGAAGAAGGGAAATGTGAAATCCGGTGCTTTGGCTGAGCATGCGTCAGGTGGACACACAATCGACTGGGGGAGGGCACGTGTTCTCGCTAGAGAAAAAGGACTGTCACGGCATCTTCATCTTGAGTCGCTCGTGATACAGACCACACCGCGCACTCTCAACAGGAGCGATGGTAATCTGCCGCCAGTTTATGCGCGCTGCCTGCGTGACGTATTCAAGCGTACATAAGGCGAACTGCTTGACGCATGTTTCATTTCACTTGTGAACAAGGCTCCCGTGTGGGAGCCGAAACGTCTTTGCTGTGTGTTTTAATTTTCATTTTGGTCGGCGCAGTGCCTCGAGGTTTTTACCTTCACCATGATAGTGGAATGTTATGGGTTCCAGAAACGTCTACAGGACAAGCTGTGAAAACGGTTCCTATATAAAAAAAAAAATAAGTATCGGATTTACGGGGCAGAAAGGCGTTCAATACCGTTACGCAGCCCAACGGCACGCCTTAGTCATATAAACGTCATTCAATTCTCAAGCATGACATTTTAATAACCATGCTGTTTCTTCCGCTGGTCTTGAGGGGTCCACGAGGTTGCGGAGATGCTACAGTGTCTTGGGAAAGCTCTTTGTTTACTGAAACAATCAGCTCTGGTGGTACGGATGTAATTTTTTTTTCTTACCTCCTAATTATCATTTCGACGTGACGTAATGGTGGTGATCGTGATGTTGCAGCAGCATAGGTCGGCGAACTCACTCCTCAGTCGACTCACTCATACTCAGATCGAGCCGTGAGTCTGAGTCTGAGTGAGTATTATTTTGGTGAGTTTGAGTCCCAGTGAGTCCGGCTGAGAAAGATTTCAGTGAGTCTGAGTCCGAGTGAGTCCGGTTGAGGAACATTTTGGTGCGTCCGAGTCCGAATGATCTCTAAGGACAAAATATATTTCTTGAGTGAATCTGAGTGAGCTCCACACTTTTTTGCCGACCTATGTGCAGCAGGCAGGTTTAGTCTAGCCTAAGGCCGGCAATCCCGACATATTAGAGGTTTTCAGCTTCTCCGTTATTCCGGCATATGCAAATGGCTTTGCGGAACACCGGGTTACCGGTAGACTCTATCGACATCTTGTGACTGTTCATGCAACCACAAATACAGACACGTTTGTTTGTTTTCGCCTAGTGTCTTTGAGAGAACAAAAGTAAAAAAAGGCAACTCATTCGGTATTAGGCCGCTCGCTGCCGAGAGTTTGTACCAGCAGTGAAGTTGAATGCAGTGGCTTTCTGCAGAAACAATTATATGCTTGCCAGGTTCATCTGGGCCCCACCAGATGGCACCACTTATCCGACCTCTCGCGTTTACACCTACGGTCTCCGGTATAACGCTAACGGAAAGAAGTTTCCAGACAATCTAAAACTCTCTACTATAGCCGCATATCTGTGCTATGTCAGTACACGTTAGCGAACACCCGATGGTCACAATTTCCGGAACCCTTCACGCCTCACAACCATATCTTTATTTTGGCACATGAGACCCCAGATGTTGTTATTAAGGGGAAAGCCTTAGAGCCTCATCAAACGTGAAAAGTGACCGTCGGTGGCGTTAACGTAATTAATGAAAAAGGAGTGATTACGTCATCCTGTGACGTCACCATGGCGTCCCAGCTCGCCAATATCTGTGCCGCCATAATGCCATCAACATCACGTCACAGCGCGTGACGTCGCGTAATGTGACGTCACGTGGCGCTTCTTCCGTGGCGCCACTTGATGACGTCATCACACGACATCGTCGCTTGGTCAAAGGTCGGCCGACCACGGAAGCACTGCAAAACCACGTGAGGTGCACAAATCTTCCAAGTACTCCGATCCCGGAGGCAGTGCGAAACCGCGTTGGGTGCGGAAAGCTTTAGGGCGTGATCAATACAATCGACGCAGAAGAAAAAAAAAAGATGGTTTTCGCCTTCCAGTCGTCCTAGGCCATTGCATAAGGGGCAGTGTGACTTTTATTATTATTATTATTATTATTATTATTATTATTATTATTATTATTATTATTATTATTATTATTATTATTATTATTATTATTATTATTATTATAGCTCCCTACACTGGGCGGCAGCTAGCATTTTCTTTCGAGGCAGCAGCCATCGAGGGGCGTTCGCGAAGCGACCCGTATCGGGACGTCTATTTCGGTAGGTCGTGCCCCCGCCTGCCCCTACGCCCGCGGCGCCCCGGACTCTGCAGCGCGGCTGTAGCCGGTTGGGTGGTCCTCCCCAGCCTCACCCAAATACGGGCCGCTCCAGCCGGCACCGAACTTTGCCTAAACGTGGGCAAGGAGCACTTTTCAGAGCCAAGCCTGGTTGCCCTCCATGCCAGGGTCAACGGCGCCTACGGAACATTATCTGCTCGTAGCTATTCTTAGCGCAGTAACCGCTGGTTCTCCCGAAGGTCTCACTGCCTCATCATTACAAGATTACCCTATGCAGAATTCTCCTGAGAAATTTTCTTAGGGAAGGACGTTGGGGGGTTATTAAATTTATGAATTTCATGTCTTCAAGCTGTCGAAAGCTTCAAGCTTTCGACACACATCCACATTTCATTTCTGGTGGCGCATTTCTAAATCCCATGACGCCCACAAAAAACGGAAGCAAGGGCGCTTGTGTTCTAGTGCTGGCAACAGAGTTCGCTATCTTAGAAACTACAAGGCCACCTGTTCAGGCTCCTCTTTACAGAACCAGGTGGCGCAAGGCACGGCTCGCTGGCGTTGTGCGTGCAGATTTGCTAGTTATTGGCTCCTCAGGCACGCATTTCGACGGAGTCAATAGGAGCGGTGGCTGGTCTATCGAAAGCGCTGGGTGGTGAAATGGAGCGGTGGGCGGCATCACCGCCCTCACCCTGCCTGCGTTACCCTAAATAGGCAGTGTACCCCTAAGCAATTACCCTAAGCTCAAAAACGTTCCTTCGTTTTGTTTATAACAACGTGAATTTCCAAGGTACGATTTAAATAATGATGGTTGGTCAAATTTACGAACCTTTGCTTTCGTAACTGCTCATTTCTGTGGGTCAGAGTTAGAGTTATTGTCAGAGTTAGAGTTCTTTATTTGCACATAATAATGGTAGTTACAATTGGGGATTGTACAGATACAGAGGGAGGTCCCAAGGTCAACAGACTGTACAGGGGACCTCCCATAAGAAACGAGTAAACAAAAGTATGTTTAATGCAGCTAAATATGCACACAAAGTGGACACTCAAATAAAAGAAGCACTAACACAGTAATATGGTTGGATTATTTAAAAATTGCTAAAGAAAGCGGGGATGATGAAATGACTATGCTGAATGCAGATAATTCCGAAGGTTGAATTTGAATGCACACCGCGTTCCATGCTCGCGCTGTCAGAATTCACGGCCTGGCTAGAAGGAAGACACGACGCACGTTGCGTTCTCCTCGAGTTTCACGACGCTTTGAACGAGTGCATATTGAGTATCAGCGTTTATTATGTGCTTGTTTACGCCATATTTGCGCGGGATTCACCATATGCAGTGTCCACGTATATGTTGAGAACTTCAGCTACCGCAACAGTTAAATCATGATCATGGGCGTTAGTCGTCGGTACGGAGATGTGCCACTAGGCGTCAACGTGAGTGCGCACAGATCAAGTTGTGCTATATCTCTAAAACAACAGTAGACATTCTACAAACTCTGATATACCACTTCACTATAGGCTTCCCAAGCATCACTCAGTGGCCCTGCTGCTCTTGACAGGCAGCGCCATCTCTGGCATAAAAATGCAAACTGGGTGCAATCAACGCGCATTTTCCCTTCTCTCCAAAGCGCTGCCGCTCGCTTCCGTGCACGTGCAGAGCTCTCGCGGTGCACTTGCGGCGCCTCACAATGTACCGCTTGCAGTGCGGCTTCAAAAGGATCTTCAAGCTTGACTGGCACTTCCATAACGCGAACTTGATAAAAAGAGAAACGCTAGTCAATCACGTTTAGGGTGAAGAGCAGACGATCGACGACAACAACGCCCGACTCAAAGCGAAATGCATTGCCCAAGTCGCGATTACACCGTGTAGGACGTAAACCTCGAGGTAAGTCTCATTCTATCATGTTAAAGATGAATAATGGTCCACATGCACTCCGAAATGAAGCCGTACACGCTATCGATGTTCTTCGGTGTGAACTACGAATCATATGATTGTTGTTTTGATATGGCATGCTTACAGCAGCAGCCGTGTACTTTCGTGAGCAAACGTTTGCGGCGTGCGACAAAAAAAAAAGAAATTACACGGCCATGGCACTGTTTCCTGAGAAGGTTAGAGCCAAATCCTCCGTGCCGCTGGAGAATCACCCGCCGATTAAGACTCGAGGCAGCTAGCTGAGCTTTAACCACTGTGAAGCAAGATGAACTGCTCGCCTCGTTTTTTCGGTTCTCGCGTCATGCTTGCAGTCTCTTTTTATGAGGATATCGACTTGACAGGCGTATAAAACATGCTGCGCGAACGCGGCTAGAAAATTGCACAAAATCAGAAGGTGGTTACTTCAAGGTTGCGATTGCAAAGCATGTATTAAGTGCCAGTTATATTTAGCAGCTTAAATATATATCACCCTAATAAAGTGACAAAAACAAAGCAAACCTGCAGAACGATGTCAAAGCTTGCTGAAAATGCACAGACGTCCGTTCCGGCTTGATAAAGCAGCCTTCCCGACGCGTGAATTGCAGGCGCCGAACTTCAGACAATGTGCCGAGCACAGATGAACTCAACCAACCGCGCAACGCTAAAGGTATAACGCGAGTGTGAATGTTCAAGAACGACGGGTAGGTCTGACGAACATGGGGAATCAAAACACAAAGTTGTTTCACCTACAACCGTAACTGAACTTTCACAATGCGAGAAGACTGTGAGTAATCATTACTGTAGTCGCTGCGTGAATGCGCCGCTTTACGTACCGATTCAGGTAGTCGAAACGAACGAAAGCGATGAACTCGGACAGCCAAAATAGAAGGCGAGACAGCGCTGTCAGCTATCCACGCTTGCCGCCTTTATTTCTCGTGCGACACCCCGCCTGGGAACCGATAGAGTTTCCCACGTGAATCGCGTGCCTTGGTGTTTTCTGCACTGTTGTGGCAGGCCAAAACACCGCAATACTTCGGACTTCGCTTGCGCTTCCGCGGGGTCGCTTCTGCCAACGTGGAAATGCAGCTTCGCACAGCAACCCTCTCGGTTCAGCGTGCCAAGCTGTCGGCACGGCGCCGACTGTGCAGCGCACGCGCGCGTGTTCCCGCTGCCGACAAACAGGTTGAGCCGGCTGCGCTTGCACCTAGTTGCGCCAGAGCATCTCTCCAGAGCCGCACCGCGGCGCTGTCGTCGCGCCGCAAACTTGAGCTTGAGTAGCTTGGGTTCCTACAACTGTGACGACGCGTTTCACTTTCGTGTTATTGGCCTCGAGGCCCACCACTGGAAACGCCGGCGCCACCGTCGGCGTGACGTGTTTGGCAGGATCACGTGGTCTCAGCGGCCGCGTCAGCTGCTTGTGGAGCGATGCCGCGTGCTTTGAAAACGAGTTTCAAGTACCACATGCGCTGTGGTCTGTTCAAATACGGAAGTTTTCTCGCATTTTCTGCTCAATTGAAACCATTGTAACAGAGTGGCTGCGTCCGAAGGCGACGAACATGGGGCTCTACCGCTCGGTGCCGCAGTGCCAGGCTTACGCAACGGAGCCCAGTGTCAGCCTGCAGCGGTAACCGCGGGACAAGAAACTGCGTGAAGCATGGGTTGTAAAGCTAGGGACCGGCAAGTAGCCATCGGCTACTAGTCTACGGCTACGAGGCGCGCACTGAGACGATGGCTCACGCGCGCTTCCCGCCGGCAAATGATGCTTATCTGCCACAGGATGGAAAAAAAGCTACCTTTTGCCACGTGCGATCATCGGCCCCGTGCTCAGCGTCCACAAAACCAACTGCAGATGCGCAATTCATTGTTCAGATACGCTGAATGAAAAAAGTCACAGGGTCCCTTATGCATTCGCCAAAGATGACTAGAAGGCGAAAGCAATCTTCTTCATCTTGTCAGTCGATGTATTGATTCTCCCGCACCCCCCTCCAAAAGCGTTCTGCACCTAACGCGGTTTTGCACGGCCTCCGTGACCAATCACGGAGGCAATGCAAAGCGACCATGACGTGCGAATACGTCATCATGTGACGTCACATTAGGTGACGTCATAATGACGCTACACGTTTTGGTGACCTGTGACGTCATGATGACGTCGTATGGTCACGCCGTCACGTGACAATTTTCTGCATTACTCGTGTTGACGCCGCCGACGCGTGACACTGACGGGCAATCTTCCCGTTTGATGAGGCATCTAGGGTTTTCGCCTTCATAAGCTACACGACGTTTTGCATGCCTCCGAAGACCGATCAATACGCAGTGCGAGACAACTTGTCAAATGACACTGAAACGTACACGAATTTAGACCGAAAAAAAAAACACTGAATCGTCGGGACGGCACATCACAAAGTTGCCATGCGCACCGAAGCAGTAGTTGTAACGAAATCGTTTTTGAACTGCAATGATAGCGTCCGCGCAACAGTAGTTGTTTGTGTGCTCACAAGTTTTTAGGGGCGAAGCTCCTTAAGGCGGCACCCGTTTGTCCCTCGTAGTCGTAGTCGTAGTAGTCGTAGTGCGTAACCAGTCTTACGCTTTGACCTCCAAGGTGGTGCCGGTGGGAGATTTTTCCTGTGCGTTGTTGAACAATGAAAAATTCGCAGCGTGCGCGTTAACTAAAAGCCGAATTCTTCTGTCTCTCATTCCCAATTAGCAGCCATTGGCATGTTCCAGTACGAAACGTTAGTAGAAGTAGAAGTGTAAGTGTTAGCTAAAAGCCCACTTCTTCTGTGTCTCATTCCCATTAGCAGCCATTGTTTACCTCCAAGGTAGTGCCTGGTGATATTTCTCCTGTGCCTGATTAAACAATAAAAATTTTGTTCAAAACGGCGTTGATTGATGAAATAAACCAACGAAAGACGTCAGATGTTTTGTAAAAGCAAAACGAAAGAACGCCAGATGTTTCTAAAGCAAAACGAAAAGACGCCAGCTGCTTAACGAAAGACGCCAGATGTTTTCTAAAGCAATGGTTTTCTAAACAATGAAAATTCACAGCGTACATGTAAAATTAAAGTGAGCTGCAAGTCGTCATAACTCATCGAACCTTTAGTATAAACGCGCCCGATCTCATGTCGGTGATGATGTACTGGGCAGAATTCACGGAAGATTCACGGTTTACCGATGAACCTCCGCAGCTTCGCCCACTCATCATCATTCACTCCGTGGATATGCTGTGATTTTTATATCTTGCTGCCTAAAGTTCACAGCGCGGTGCCAAAACGCGCTCGTAGCAAAAGCGAAACCATCAGTACGAACATACATCCAGACGCTCATACATGCAGAGACACCGTCAGTCGTCGCGAGCCCGTGCGATCGCTGGTTTGAGGCTTCCTTCTATTATGCTTTGTTTGGTTATACAGGCAGTCTACTCTAACGAAATATTTCACATAGTCTGCACTCAGCGAGTGACTACCTTTCCCGCAAGAAGCGGCGCCGGTTCAGGGGTCTCCAACGCGGTGACCGCGTGAAGCGGGTGCTCGGTTTTCTGTAAAGAGACAGCGACTCTCGACTATTTTGTGCTTTCAGTTCGTCGAAAATGATTATTTTGACAGTAAAGAAGACACTTCCTTTTGAAAGTACTTACAGAAATGCCCTGGAGGGCTTCCGCGAGGTGTTTTTGTAGAGCGCCGACAGCAAAACCTATGGGGACCGCGCCGGCGGTATCCTACCTAGCACGCAATCGAGGCGCGTCCGATAGAGGGCGACTCCGTAACTCCTCGCCGCCAATACCGATTCCTATGACAGAAGGACCAGCCATCTTTTTTTTTTTAAGTGCGAATGCACTTTATAAGCGACCCTGAATCCGCCGTCCCATAGCAACGGCGCGAGGAGCGGAGAGGAGCGTCTGTAGCAACGGCGCAGCGACGTCAGGCCCCACGTGACTGCGCGCGCTCCGCCCTCCGCTCCGTGGCTGCGCGCGCCCCGCGCATTGCCTGTGGTGATGAAGGCCGGCGGCGAGACGCCGAACGAAAGCGTGAGAAGCGAGCCGAGCACCCCGAAGCCGATCTGGCGCGGGGACGCGCGATGCGTGAGCGAGCGCGGGCCCTCGAATTCGATCGGCCGGACGCGCGCTTCAAGCGAGACTTCCTGGACCGCAGCTTCGGATATAGCTGCGCGGTGTGCGATCGACTGTGGTTCGACAACAACCTGAGCCCCATCTCGGGCGTGCGCAACGAACGCGTTGCGGGTTCTTTGGAACGAGTTCGGAAGACAGATCATCATCATCAGTAAAAGTGCTTTGCACTTAAAAACGGCCAGACCTCCGTGGGTCGGCTGGCGCGTGCTCTCTCGCTGCCGTCTCCTTCGCTCGGCTCTGCAGGTTAGTCGCGCGCGCCCCCTCATAGCATCACCCCGTGCTTCGCACTTCCTCATACTCCCCTTCGGGGAAATTTCTCGCATTGAAACGCTGCCGATTGATTAGACAGCATCACGTTTGAACAGTTAATCTTCAAATCCTTTTCCTCAATTGTCAAATTTCTTTAGAGATTACGACCAAACAACGCTAAAGGTATTGAAGAGATCGCGAATTGTTGTAATCGTGGCTTTTGCCATTTATTTTGCTGGCGTTTTTCAGCAAACAGAGGACCCAAATCAGACCGTACTCCTTGAGAAACAACTGAGGATGGCACAGATTGGATAGGCCTTGTGTTTCGGTTTGAACTTTGGCGGTAGGTTGCCGTGCAATGAAATGAAGAAGCTGGTAGCGAGTGTCGTGTCCTTTCCGTTTCTTTTGTCCCCGTGAAAAGTGCGCTACCTAACCATATAGGCATAATGGTCGTGCAATGATCCTTGTACCCCATGGAGGAAGGAAAAACTAAGGAGAGGCCCTGTCGTATCCCAATGCATTGCGAAAAGTGTGGCGAAAGTGACGTCAGATTTGGGGCAAACAAAACAGCAGACGCCCCGCGGCGTGCTATCCGCGGTGGTTCGCGTCTGCTCGGATTTGTAGTCCCGGCGTAAACTTAGCGCGTATTGTGCGGTTCGCACGCAGTAAAATGTTGCAAGCAGACGTTTACCAGGCAGTTCGTGCGTGGCAGGCCCGAGCGCTGCGTGCTGAAATTCTTCGTGGAGCGCTTTTGTGCAACAGTACAGAAAGCACCGGTGCGTGCGGTAATCAAAAACATTCAGCCCCTGCCTCATCGTATTCGAACTCACCTAGCAGTGACTTGCGCGTTCGGCTGGGCGTTAGGCCTTTCTTTTCCTTTCTCGTAGCCCGATTTCCAGATCTATTGCCGGATTAGCGGTTCTTTGCTCGTGTATATGGAGTGAGCACAGTAGCTATTCGATACAACGGCAACCTATAGTTGACGTAACTTCATGTCGAAAAGGGGACACCGCTGTATTGTATACGCGATCGTGCACGTAAAGTTTGTAATTCCAGTGCGCACACAGCACAAGCACGCCGCGAGCGCACACCGCACAATACATACATCACGTAGTCCGATAACGACAACAAAAGTTTATTGTCCTTTCGTTTGAACGACACAGCCTCTAAAACGTACGATGCCTTCAGCGCATGGTATGTACGGCGCGTCAGACACCAAAAACAAAACTTCACGTGTATTCCGAGTTCACACAACGAGTAAGGAGCAACAGAGCGCACATCCGAGAGCTCCGCACGCAAATACCATGCCTTAGTGATCAGTAATGAAGCGAACGTATACGTACACATGAAAAGTGACACCCGGTACTGTCCGCAGTGCACGCGATTTGCACAGGGTAAACGCAACAGCTGGGCATTGCGCAGCTATCCTAACGAACACACAGGAGGAGCAGCACGCGCGATTCGACTACGCCGCTTGCACGGTAAAAAACAAACAAACAGAAAAAAGGCTGCAAAGTTTCGCGATGCGCGCATGCGCTTGCAAACGTCGCAACGGAAATCGCGAAATGTTTCGCTGCTTCTTCGCTAGGAGGCGATGCGGGTGTTTGCGATGTGGAGGCTTCACGAATGTGACGTCAGGGCCTCTCCTTAGTATTCCTTCCTCCATGTTGTACCCTTGTATGGCCTCGGGCCTTTCGAGGTTAAGTCTGGTATGGCTTACTCACCCGTATTTGAGTACGAAGTACCACAGAACACTTATACTACCATTTAGATAACGGAAACTGTACCTTTGACAGTGCAACAGAAATAAGGGTAGCGGTGGCGTTGTGAACTAAAGTGTCCGACCAAGAGATGGCGCTGCGAAAACTATAACCATCATTGCGTTGGGGCAATATGGCTGCCGCATTGCTGGTGGGTATAGTGAACTAGGTTCACTATACTTGTGGGTGCGGGTGGTCGCGGTGCGCGTCCGCTGGTTCTGGGCGTTTATTCACTGCTGTCCGGGGGTTGTATTCGCGCGCGCGGCAGCCTATCGTTACTACAAATATTGCTGTTACGTCGCCAGGTGACCGAAATGCCTCAACTGGCAAAAAACACGCCAAGCAAGTGAGCTTACATTGTTTATTGGCAATCGTCAGTTACAGAGTTGAACAATACATACAAGAAACAGAAATATCCATCTGCTTAATAAAATTGCCAGCTGAAACTGAGCAACTCTATGTCTCTTGGCTCGATCAGCATACCTCTTATAGTACGCAGAACGAAGCGTCAGAAAACGATACTATTTACGATGGGTGACCCTTGCACAGTACTTGCGTACAGTGCTGCCCGTCCTCTTTCTCACTACACATGCGCGTTTGACGATTTGAGCGGTAATAAACAAACAGCATCAAAGCTCGCAAAAGATGCAGTGCCAGTAATATTAGCCTCAGCCCGACGTAATATTTTGACAACACATTGGCGAGAGCCACTCGGCGCTGAAAAAAAAAAAGTGAAACCACACTGTTGTGCTAGATATTCCTGTACATAACGTGTTCTCGTTATTGTGCTCAATATCCTTGTTTTCGTGCCTGCGCGCCGATCTTTTTACGATGAATTCCGACCATTTAGCTCAACTTTCAGTTCAGCTAAGCTCGTTTGTTCTGGGCAAACACCATTTACGGTATCACGTTGAAAAGGAAACTTGGTTCATGTTTCAAAAGAGGTTGCAGTGACAAACACTTCAGTTGAGTAACTGTTGGCGAATAAGGAAAGCCTTAGTCTGAATCCAACATTTCAGCAAGTGGACATTCCTGTGAAGGTTGTCACGGGAGACAAGTTTCGAGAAGTGAGCTACCCTTGCTCGCCCACTCTTTATCAACTGACGTATGTGATAGCAGATGCCTGCGCGTGTTCCTGAAAGCACTCATTTATATATAAAAAAGAATGATGTACCACTGGACAGCACCGACAATAGACTGCACATGATGTGTGCGCGCACAATAGAGACATTTGGAACAGTAGTATACTAGGCAGCTAGGAAGTGCTGGAAGTCATAGTAGCAATGTTGAAAAAATAGGCAGTGAGTAATTCTTTCTGTCAGATGTGTATAATTAGGTTCTTTGTTTAATTGCTATGTTTTGCGCTGAAAAATAAATAAATTAGTCCATTTTTTCTGGTGCCAATTGTGCATAGTCGTGAAAGACACTGCTTAAACGATGGACGATTGCAGAAGCTGAATTTACATTTTCATTCTTCACTACCTCCTAACTGTCTGCCTCACTCTTAACACGGGTGTCACAGAAAACTAATAAGGCGGCAATAGGGGCTAGTGGCACGTCTTCATGCTTGTGATGTGCTGCAGGTAGACACGGATCAGAAAAAACGAGAAAAGCACAAGGTGTTGCGCATCACCCTGTGTTGTTCTCGTTTATTCTGGTCCGTGTCTACCTGCAGCGCATCACAAGCATGAACACAAAACTAGCCTTTTTGGATATATAGCTCACGCCAATATCAAGGAAATAGCAGTTATTACACATTCAAATCTTTAACATGCACAAACACTGGCCAACTCTATTGAACTCTGATTATATCTATTGATTGCACTCATTTGCTTTTCTGTTAAAAATAAACATACTTTTAAAAACTCCGTGTCCTGTGTCAGGTCTGTTATCTAGAACAAATATTATTTGATACTTGTTTGTGGTTCCACTTCACATCCAAAACAAATTGCTTGCACAAATGCAACGGTGCTGTACCCTCTTTTCTGGATGTGTCTGTTTACATCCCACATCCCATTAATGTATTGGCGAAGTTCATTGAATAAAACTAAAGACTAAATTTTCAAATGCTTTACAAATTGAACAGCCTGTTTCATAGAACACTGCCAAAAATGTCCTTATGCACATGCTTCTATTCTCCAAATCCCATCATCAAACGTTATTTATTCCAGAGTAGCGACCCGGAAACTATTCTCCATGTGACTACTACACGAAATGCCTTGTTTAATGAAGGCACGAGTGTTTGCACACAGTTTTCTATTTTAGAACCTTGACAATGTCCCTCCCTACAAGCAATCGGTACACATAACTCTTTGTTTCAGCACTAGTGTAGCTTTCCCTGCCATTGCTTTGCAACAGCCTTCACAATTACAGCAAACTATATTCACTGGGAAAAACAAGTGCTGCTAAATATGCACTACTACTGGCCCACTTGCTACCAAGTTACGTGTGATACTCTGTGCAAAGTTTCACACGTAGATTAAAGTACAGTATATGCACCCCATCACATGCACTATCCAAGAAATTTGAAGCCAGCACATTTCCTCTAAACTGAGTAATTCATGAAGCAAGAAGCAATAATTTGTGGACCTAATTTCGTACTGCTTCAACATACCGTACACTATCACTGTTTTTCAGTATAAGGCTTGCATTTGTCCGCCTGGTAAACGTTGGTGGTGCATAGGCGACTCTTGAGCTTCTTACGACTTGGTGTGGGTAGCTTGGAAACCAATGATCTCTCTTTTGTCCAGTTTTCTGAGAAGAAAAAAAAATTCAGTCACGAGAAAAAGCAGAAAGAAATGATGAAAGGAAAATTGATTCAATAAGTAAAGTGTCCACAACCATACCTTGTGAGGATTTTGGACCACGAGTTTACATTCAGTAGCGGAACATCCTCTGCTGACTTGAGGTAGGTTCAGAGATAAAGCATCCGAGCGTGTGCTGATATGAGCAGTTTCTTGGAGGCTGTGGTTGGATTGGAAGAGGAAAAAATAATGATTACTATGGTAGAAGCGTGAGTGGATTTGTGATTCATGTCTGAGAAGAATGTATATGAGAGCACTGCATGAGAAAAATAGTGTGCACATAACATTGCTTTGTTTGTGAATTTGTTTTACTGGTGACCTTCAGTGGACCATGTCTGACCAAGCCTGAATTAGAGGATAATAAGTTAGTTAATTGCCCAACTCTATAAACTACATGGTATGTGCAAATGCTGTAATATTGTCACGTGGTCGTGACGTCGATGAAGACAGCAGTCAGCGTGTCGAGATGACACTGTTTATTTGGCCGAACTTGTGGCCGGGAAACTGAATGTCAAACTACAGCAATACACTGATAGCGGCGAACAGAGCGTCGACCGTCGATCAACTGACAAGCAGTCAAGCGCGTCGGCTTTTATACAGGCGCTATCGAACTTTCCAGCGATATCGCTGTTGGCGGCGTTATCTCTCGACAAAGCTGGAACATTCTCGTGCGGCGCGCAATCTTAAAGAATTGCTCCAAAACAATCGTGAAGCTTCCTACACATCACGGCGAGGCCTGCGCAGCGCGTTGCCCACAGTCTTTGTGGGTGAAGCTTCAACTCATGAAATATAAGACTCGCGGCAATGCCCCCCTCTGAAAAAGCATGCTTAAAAACAGAACATGAATACATGCAATACTGAAGAAAACTAATAAAGAAAGCAAACATTAGAGTCCTCAGGTGCGTTAACGAGCATATTACGGTTTAAGGCGCACCACATGCACGGTTTCGGGTCGAGCCCGGCGCCTCTGAGAGTTCGTGATGCCGTCGGGGACAACCTGTAGTCGAGAGCGCCGAGACGTCGAAGTACCCTGTACGGTCCGAAGTATCGTCGAAGAAGCTTCTCGCTCAGTCCGCGTCGTCGTATTGGCGTCCAGACCCAGACACGGTGGCCGGGCTGGTACTCGACGAAGCGTCGTCCAAGATTGTAGCGACGGCTGTCGGTGTGCAGCTGGGTCTTGATGTGCAGGCGGGCCAGCTGTCGAGCTTCTTCGGCACGTTTTAAGTAAGCGGCGGCGTCGAGATTTTCTTCGTCGGTGACGTTGGGTAGCATGGCGTCGAGCGTCGTCGCCGGGCTCCTTCCGTAGACCAACTTGTACGGCGTCATCTGCGTCGTTTCTTGGACGGCCGTGTTGTAAGCGAAGGTCACGTACGGAAGGACGGCGTCCCACGTCTTGTGTTCAATGTCGACGTACATGGCGAGCATGTCCGCGATGGTCTTATTTAGACGCTCGGTGAGGCCCTTGGTCTGCGGGTGGTAGGCGGTGGTGCGGCGGTGGCTCGTCTCGCTGTACTTGAAGATCGTCTGAGTTAGGTCCGCAGTAAAGGCGGTACCTCTGTCTGTGATAAGGACCTCTGGGGCGCCATGACGCAAGATGATGTTCTCCACGAGAAACTTGGCTACCTCGGCGGCACTGCCTTTGGGCAAGGCCTTCGTCTCCGCGTAGCGGGTGAGGTAGTCAGTCGCTACGACGATCCACTTGTTGCCGGAAGTCGACGTCGGGAACGGCCCCAGTATGTCCATCCCGATTTGCTGGAACGGCCGGTGAGGTGGTTCGATTGGCTGCAGGAGTCCCGCTGGCCTAGTCGGCGGTGTCTTCCGTCGCTGTCAATCTCGGCAACTCTAGACGTAGTGGGCGACGTCGGCAGAAAGGCATGGCCAGTAGTACTTTTCCTGTATTCTGGCGAGCGTGCGGGAAACACCGAGGTGACCAGCCGTCGGGTCGTCGTGCAGGGCCTACAGAACCTCTGGTCGCAGTGCCGAAGGTACAACGATGAGGTAGTCGGTCCGGGCCGGAGAGAAGTTCTTCTTTACGAGGACGTCGTTTTTCAAGAGAAATGACGCCAATCCCCGCCGGAATACTTTTGGAACAACGGCGGTCCTGCCCTTGAGGTATTCCACAAGGCCCCTGCGTTCCGGGTCGCCTTGCTGTCGTTCAGCGAAGTCGTCGGCACTTCCGGTTCCCAAGAAGCAGTCATCATCGTGGTCGTCCTGCGGCGGTGCGTCGACGGGGGCACGAGACAAGCAGTCGGCGTCGGAGTGTTATCAGGTGGCCTACAGCTGTCCGGATTTCGGGTCCACTCCAAGCGGTCTTTACTTTCTTCAGCTTAGCCCATTAAGGCCCAAGCAAAAACTATTTCTTGAATGTAATTGAAATTTCGCGCACTTATCTAGCTACAGTAGACAAAAACATCTGGCAAGTTTCATAGCGTTACATCTATTCCTTCAGAAATTATGATAGTGTACTTTAGAAAGTACGCTGGGCTCTTGCGATAGCAATGCAAGCTGGCTCGGCACACGAATAGCCAGCAGTCTTGGCTCTTGCCATACTAATACAAAAGTTGTTTTGGCACATGCAACTTGTCAAAGCAGCGACGCCTCATGCAAAGCGTTGCACCGTACTTTTCGCAGCATCATTTCTATTTATCACCGACAGTGCACTTCAACCGTTTTTCAATATTCTTGCGAAATGCCCACATGGATGGAGGGGACTGGCAGGCACACTGGACACGGTAGACCTCTTGATAGTTCTATTGTGTACACGGCACAGGTAGTGTCTTGCAAGTGTGCAGGTGAATGACAGCAGTCGACTCAGAGAGGGTCTGCTAACCTCCAGTAGGTTGGCAGATCCTCTAGGCATTCAGTGCAGCAATGTTGATGATCTGTGTAAATAGGTGCTTCCATCTCATTTTCCCACGAATAAAAGTTCTGAAGTTATACGCAGCTTGATTGTGGAGGTGAATCTCTCCCATGCCAATATTTCTCTAGCTGCTGACGATGTTTCGTGATGGCACTACGTTTCTCTTTTGAGTTGATGATCATCTGCTTACAGAGCGTAGTGGCTCGACTGTGCCATAGTTCATCGCCATAGCAACTATGCTATTGTCTTTGCCCTTTACGAAAAGAAGCTCGTTTCCCGGATCAAAACAGAAGCAGTCTTCCCGATTTCTTTCGTTCCATCAGGCAGAAGGCATTCATTCGCACAGCCGTCTTCCCCCTCCTCCTCAGCCCTTTGGGAGTGAGAATTACTTCACCAAGAGGCTCTTGTATATCCCTTCCGGCATCTGTTGCAGTCTCCCGAGTCTCAAATGACCGTAAAAACGGCATTCTTCTGAAGAAAATACCTGGTTTGATCTCTGAGGCAACCTACAACGCAATGCACATGTAAGCTCTCACAAAGGCCCAGTGTACTACAAAAAGTACGCCAACATTTGATTACCCCTCAGAGCAAAACTGTGCACTACAGCTGATTCTTGCGCTTCGCCGTGATTATAATGTTCCTTTTGAAGCACAACCAATCTGTTTTTTCAATATATGCAGTGTGAAACCTTAAATTATTTGAGAAAATGTAGTAGTCGTCACATGCGTTCGACGGGCGCTCGTTTTCCAAAAGTTTAACAACTCGTAGCACAGCAAAAATTGACCTGAGTCAATATGTTCGATTAGGAGTGTCTTGCTGCAACCTTTAGCATCAAAAATGCTAATCAGAAAAATTAGAATATTGGATATTGTTTTTTCTATTCCAAAGAGGTGAAGTGTACTTTGTAAAGTACGCTGGGCGCTAATGGGTTAGTGGCGAACGGTCCACTGAAGACAGAATAGTCGGCTCCGGTGTCGACGAGAGCTGTGACGCTGTTGCCATCGATAAGAACGTCGAGGTCGCTAGTTCATCGTCTCGCGTTGCAGTTAGGTCGTGGCGTGGGTTCACGGCTACGTCGGTTTGTTCCGCTGCTTCCCCGTTGCGTCGTCAGGTCTACTTCGGTCTGGGAGGTTTCATCGGCAGGGCTTCGTCTGCTTCGCGTCGTGTTCTGCAGGTCTCCTCGCGTTGTCGTCGTCGGCGGCCGCGGAGGATCTTCGGAATTTCGTCGTGCAGCAACCGCACCTCCATCGGTTGCTGCCCTTAGTTTTCCGGATACGGGCTAGGCGACCGGCCCCGGTTTGGGCCAGTGTACTGCCGGCGGTGCGGTGACATGTAGCGGCCGGGCGACGGCGAGCGGGAAGGTCGTCGTTCTTGCCACTGTGTTCCGGTGAGGTAGTCGTCGATGTCGCGAGGCCGTTCGCCTGGCTACGGGCGCGGCGCGTTGACGGCGAATCCGCGTAGCCCCATCTGTCGGTACTAGCAGCGGCGGTAGGTGTGGCCGGCTTCCCCGCAGTGGTAGCAGAGCGGGCGGTTGTCTGGGGCTCGCCAAACGTCGGTCTTCCTCGGCGAGTAGCGCGGGGCGTAGCGCTGGGTGACAGGAGGACGGTAGGGCGTCGGTGGTGGTGGCGGCGGCGGCGTCCGGCGGCCGAAGTGTGGCGACGCGGTGTCTTGACGTGGGCGCGGAGGGGGAACGTAGCGTCGGGCCGCTGCAGCGTAGTTCATGGCTTGCGGCTGAGGCGGCGCTGGCTGAGGAACACCCAGTGACTGTTGAATTTCTGATCGAACGAGCTCTGCGATCGAGTGCACTTGAGGATGTGGTGAAGGTAACAGCTTGCGCAGTTCCTCCCGAACGATCGCTCGGATCGTTTCGCGCAGGTCGTCGGAGGCGAGGGCATGAACAGCTGGGCTGTCTTCAAACGAACGGCGATTGTACTTGCGGGTTCGCATTTCCAGTGCCTTCTCAATCGTCGTCGCTTCTGAGACGAATTCTTGGACTGTCGAAGGTGGGTTCCGCATCAGCCCAGCAAAGAGCTCTTGCTTTACCCCTCGCATGAGCAAGCGAACTCTCTTGTCCTCGGGCATGGCAGTGTCAGCGTGGCGAAACAGCCGGGTCATTTCCTCTCCAGGAAAGCGGTGTGAAAGACGTCCCAGGTTCGAAGAGTGGACTCCCGATTCTCGAACCAGGTCCTTGCTGCGCCTTCAAGGTAAAAGTAGACGTGGCGCAGCTTGTCCTCGGAGTCCCAGTTGTTGAAGGTTGAGACCCTTTCGAACGTCTCGAGCCAGGTTTCGGGGTCGTCGCTTGGTGATCCATGGAAGGTCGGCGGCTCTCTGGGTGGCTGCATCACGACAGCTGCAGGGGACGCTACAGCTGTCATCGTGTCCGTTGTGTTCATCGTCGTGGCTCTTGGCTTGTCCGATAGGAGACCGTATTCGGGTTGCAAGCCTTGTAGCCTGCGGCTAGCTCGCTGTTGCACGAGGTCTTCGACGTCTTCACGCTGTGGGCTTGGTTCCCGGCTCTTCGCAGGTGTCCGGAACATCAAGGAAGCAGCACCTCCACCAGACGTCACGTGGTCGTGACGTCGATGAAGACAGCAGTCAGCGGGTCGAGATGAAACTGTTTATTTGGCCGAACTTGTGGCCGGGAAACTGAATGTCAAACTACAGCAATACACTGATAGCGGCGAACAGAGCGTCGACCGTCGATCAACTGACAAGTAGTCAAGCGCGTCGGCTTTTATACAGGCGCTATCGAACTTTCCAGCGATATCACTGTTGGCGGCGTTATCTCTCGACAAAGCTGGAACATTCTCGTGCGGCGTGCAATTTTAACGGATTGTTCCAAAACAATCGCGAAGCTTCCTACGCATCACGGCGAGGCCTGCGCAGCGCGTTGCCCACAGTCTTTGTGGGTGAAGCTTCAACTCATGAAATATAAGACTCGCGGCAATATGTATGATTGTAAACTTACGAAAATGTATAAATGCATATACATACTATAAGTTCACTAGGCTCGACCATGCATTGGACTTATGAGCATTTATCTCAGAAGACTAATTTGTGCAGAAATAGGTAAAACGTATGCTCTGATCTGTGTTACAAATTTTAACAGTAAAGATATTTTCTGCAAAAGTGAGAACGAAGTAAATAATCTTAGAACATGTCATTGGAATCCACAAGCGGTGCATCTGATCAGCTGGACGAGTTGTAAAACCTTTTGAAGTGACAAAAACCATAGCGCATGCAAAAAAAAGAAAGCTATATTCAAATGCAAATAAGCAGTGCATTTTCACTCACCGCTGCGCAAGCCCAAATGGTGCATGGTTATTCCGTTTTCGTAGGTAGTCTCCGAGCTCTTTACTGGCGTTGAATTTTCACGCTGGCAGCCGGTGAAGCGCCGCAGCTGACGTGATTCACAGGCTCTAGACACGTTCGCTTTGTGGCAGCGGCATGTAAAATTTGGCGCACAAACTCGCATTGCTATATCAAAACTGATTTAAAACGGAGCTGCGTAACGCCGATCAAAGAACACGACCGCGGTACAATTTGAATGAAATAAACGACCGAGGCGCAATCGATGCCAATGGGCTGCTGCTTTTCGAGCATCAGTGTAATCTCAATACTTGTCCTCAAACAATCAAGCTCTTGTCATAACTCTAGAGAGAGAGAGAGAGAGAAATGTAATGCGGAAAGGCAGGGAGATTAACCAGAAACATATCTGGTTTGCTACCCTGCACTGGGGAAGGGGTAAGGCGAGACAGAAAAGTAAGAAAGAGAGGGATGGGATAGGGAGAGAGGGAAGCACAAACACACACACACAGGAGTGTCACAATCGTTCAACGAGGCGGGTCGCTCGCAGAAACTTCATCAGCGCCTTCGTTGCTTTCTGGCGTGAAGCTCGATCTTTCCGACATTCCAAGATTGACTGCTCAGAAAGCGGCTGGTCGTCGGGGCGAGCAAACACTGCTGAGAGGGACTGTCTCTCAGAGCTGTACTCAGGGCACCGACATAAAATGTGTTCAGTGATTTCGTCATTGCCGCAATGGTCACATGCAGCGCTGTCTGTCATTCCGATGCGGCACGCAAAGGCGTTCGTAAAAGACACCCCGAGCCACATGCGGCAGAGAAGGGTCGTCTCGGAACGGGGCAGGCCAGATGGAATACTGAGTCGTAGGCATGGATCCAGGCGGTGAAGACGGGTGTGGAGAAAACCGTGCGTGTTCCACATAGACCTTGCGGCATCATGCGCAAGCGTATTAATCTTTGCTGCTGCGTCGCTTCTTGATAGTGCGATAGGTGCCATCACGCCATTTTCGTGAACACTTAGCTGCATCGTCGGCATGCTCGTTACCGATGATGCCGCAGTGGCCTGGCAACCACTGAAAAGTTATAGCATGTCCTTCGTCTGTTAGTTGATGGTACAGTTGTCTTATTTCCAGCATCAATTGGCCTTGAGCCCCACGACGTAGAGCAGTTCGAAGACATTGCAGAGCTGGTTTCGAATCAGTAAAAATGCCCCATTTTTGTGGTGTTTCTCGATCAATCCTGCGGAGTGCGCTGCGGAGTGCCGCGAGCTCCACGGCTGTCGATGTTGTCTTGTGTGACGTTCGAAACTGTATGTTTTCGGCTCTTGCTGGGAAGATCACAGCTCCTGCAGATCCTCCAACAGTTGTCGAGCCATCCGTGTAAAGTTTAACATGATCTTTGTAATCTTCGTGCAGCATGAGTAGAGTCATCTGCTTCAAAGCTCTAGAAGTAACACAAAAACTGGTCGCTACTAGCTGTATGAAAAATGACACGGTAACTAACCTTTTAACAATCTTCTGATACATTCTGAAATAAAATTTTTGGCCGCGTTGAGCGCCCCTAACACGGAAAATGCGAACTTATCCGACCGCTAAAAGAGGAGTCAGTAGCTCCACCCTCCACGCATATCGATGGAACTCGCCGCGGTTGGTTTTTTCGCCCTCTGCGGCGATCGCTGGAACTTGAGACTTTCCGGGGCCTGGAAGTACTCTATATAGTTGAGCGCGTTTTCTAAGCGCACCTATACTCTCATAGTAAAGCACGGTATACTCGCGGACAGCTTTCCTTTGAAATGTAGCAAAGGCTCCGGAGTCAAATGGTGCGTATCCTACCGCCAGTGAACACAATTGCGTCCATATTTTCGACGTGAGATGTAAAACCTATTCCTTCATTTCCTACATGTAACTCTTCGAGACGGATCGCAGCCCACGCCAGTCAGATATTAGGGGCGAAGCTCCTTAAGGCGGCACCCGTTCGTCCCTCGTAATCGTCGTGGTCGTAGTAGTGAGTAACAAGTCTTACGCTTTGACCTCCAAGGTGGTGCCGGTGGGAGATTTCTCCTGTGCGTTGTTGAACAATAAAAAATTCGCAGCGTGCGCGTTAACTAAAAGCCGAATTCTTCTGTCTCTCATTCCCCATTAGCAGCCATTGGCATGTTCCAGTAGGAAACGTTAGTAGAAGTAGAAGTGTAAGTGTTAGCTAAAAGCCGACTTCTTCTGTCTCTCATTGCCATTAGCAGCCATTGTTTACCTCCAAGGTAGTGCCTGGTGAGATTTCTCCTGTGCGTGATTAAACAATAAAATTTTGTTCAAAACGCCGTTGATTGATGAAATAAACCAACGAAAGACGCCAGATGTTTTGTAAAAGCAGAACGAAAGAACGCCAGATGTTTTTCTTAAAGTGTAGTAGTAGTTGTTGTATGTAGCCACCTCGCCCGATCGTCAACGGGCGAGGTGGACCGGCAACGGCGCGAGGACCCTGCCGTACGAGAGTTAAATCACACTAAAAGACATACTTTGCGGGCGATACACTCTAGTGAGCTTTCAACTTTTCGTCTTAATGTACATGATAAAGAAATTATTTCTACGAAAAACGCAAGGCACACCTTGAGCAATATGTTTGGTTTTGGGACGCTAAATGGAACCATGAGGCGATGCGAAGCCGGAGCACTTGCACGATCGCGTTCCGTTGGCTTTCGTTGGGCATGCTACCGACCTCGCGTCGTGGAACGCGCGTCCTGTCTTCCCTCTAGCCTTGCCTTTAATTCGCACAGGGCGAGCGGGGAATGCGGTCGCTCTTGGCGCTCTTTCGCTCGGGAGCGGACTTCTTCCTTGCATTTCACCGATCACAAGTGATAATGAAGGGACCACGTAAACCAACAGTACAATAAAAGTTTGATGTTTAATATATACACGATGTTTCACACTCTTTATATTATGTACTGGGCGCATTTCACGGAAGAGTTTCACGGTTTACAGATGATTCCCTCCGTAGCTTCGCCCCACTCATCATCATTCACCCCGTGGATATGCTGTGATTTTTTTATTTATTTCTCTTTATACGTGGTCACTTTGTGTTTTTGCGCGCGTGAGAAAGTCCCGCCTTTTAAGTGTTCCTCGAACGCTAAGCGGCGTCTGATTCGGTATGCAATGCTGGTTGCGCGCGGCCATCACTTTCCACAGCGGTACGAGACAGCGTTTCGTACGAAGAGCGCGCCAAACCGTAGTACATCGCGCACACCAGGGGTCTCCAAAGCGCGGCCCGCAGAGGTCTGACTTCGCTGCACATTTTAACGCGATAGCGTTACAGAGCTCGTGTCGCAGAAATTCCGCCGTCGGCGTCGGCACCGTTGGTTGTGAGCGAAAAATGTGACCGAAAATTCGAGAAAGAAGCAAATAAAGTAAAGAATAAAATCTTCGGTCCCATTGAGGATCGAACCCGGGCCGTTCGCGTGGCAAGCAGGTGTCCTACCACAAAGCCACGAAGTTACTTGCAACTACTTCGGAAAAGAACACTACATAAATGCCATGTAGTGGAAGGAGTCTCCTTAACGCATTTTGTTCGGCAGGTGTCACGACGAAAACGAGCCCATTCGGCGATTTGTAGGTGCATAGGCGAGGCCATCAAACTACGTCGAAAAAGGCCGGGATAGTGCAGCCATCGCCGCTAAAAACGCACACGAACTTTCAAACAAAAATGGACAACTATGTCCATCTAGCGGAAAACACATCAAGCCAACGCCGGCTTGCGGAGGCGTTGATCAAGCAAACAGCAAACTCTAGATAATGTGCTGCCATCTGTCAGGCATTGTGAGACTCTTCATGGCCTCCGAGATGGCGAGCGCGCGGCGTATATCTTGGAGGCCATGCGACTCTTGCTTTAGATCAAAAACCTGTACCATTCGCGCGCGCGCGCGCGTGTGTGTCTGTGTGCGTGTGTGTGTAACAATACACATTAATAGGTATGCACTTAGTGGTTGAAGTGCGCACAAGGGGCCGGATTTCGCTATCGCGTTCAACTGTTAAAGGCGAAGCTTAAGGGTCCCCCAATTTTTTTTAGGGGTGAACCTCCTTAAAGGGGTACTGACACGAATATTTTCAGTTGTCGTTTTTTTGCGTCAAATGAAAGGCCAAGCCTTCAAGGGCCTAGAAAAGGTAGTGATAAGCGCGAGTGCGCCCTGAAAAAGTAATTACAGTATGTTTTTAAAAGCTAGTTTTGGTTCCTACTGTACCCTGACGTCACAACACGGTATGAGCTTCTCGTCACGTGCTCGCACAATATATAGTGACGTTTCCACGCACAAGCGGCCATTTTAGAAGTTTTGATGACGTACAAGCGGCCATCTTGGAAGCTTCGGTACCTAACGTCATCACAACAAGCCAGACTGCTGCGTGAAGTCACCGGAATTTGTACTGTAGCCTGACGTCAAGCTAGTGTCGATGTCAGTAGGTGCGCCATGGAAAAATTGACTTTAATATCAAATTAAAATATCTTATTAGCATTTGCTTAGCTTCACACTTGCTCAGAGCTGTCTCTGCATACAGGAGATATCTATGGCAGAGTAAACTCGCCTTCGAAAAAAGGTGTCAGTACCCCTTTAAGACTTAGCCTTGCCCGCCGTTCGCGTCCGTCACGGTACACGAAACCGAAACTGAAAAAAGTCTGTGAGATAAATCCGTAAATGACAGGGCGCATCGAAAAATCGAAAAAAAAAACACATCTGTGATAAAAAAAATACACGAGAGGGTGCACCGAAAACCGAACAAAAAACGAAACTAAATAAGAAAAATAAGACATCTGTGAAAAGATATTCACGGGACGGCGCTGCGGTGCACGTCCTCTCACAACGGAGAACACGCTGCAATAAATCTATACAACGGAACCGTCATCATGACAGTATACCTTGTTCCGGATCTCTCCCGAGGAAACGTAGAAAAGTACATCGATCTAGCAATGAGCCATTATGAAACAAAGTACAAGAACAACCCCTTTGTGCTAGTCGGTGACTCTAACGTTGACATCATCGACAACGAATGACCTGTGCAGTATAGGACGTCTTGATACGCTCTACGATGCATTTCGTATGACTGTGAACAGCCAACAACCATCAGGGGGACGTGCATAGACCTTGTCTTTGCCAACTTCAGGTTAGATCCGATCGAAGAACCATTGGCTTTACATTTCACGGATCATAAAGCGGTGATAATGAAAGGAAAAGGGAATCCAGAACTCAACACGACATACGAATTACGATCAATAAAATGTATATACTCCACGCACGTGTTGTCACTCATTTACATGATGAAGAGTAGGCAATGTCACGCGAAATTCACGGTTACCGAACAATCCGAGCTTCGCCCCACCCTTCATCATTCACTTTGGGGATATGCGTGGATTTTTTTTTATTTTCTTAACAAGTATGTTATTGAGCTACGCAGACATGACTGGTCTAAAGCACTGTTTTCGTGAGGCACTCCATGTTTTCACCATTTGTTGAAACCTAACCGTGAAACAAAAACTATATTTCAGTATCGGTGTCCAGATTTTAGTCATTTTGGAGATCGGCATCGACATGTTGTTGGAATCCTGGCGCCAAGTCTTCTTCTGAAATTGCCCCTATATGAAATATGGGAAAGGTTGTCTTTAAAATGGCAACGTTTGTCAGCAATTTGTACGACTTCCTTGACTATTGTTTACAAAGCCACTGTAATCGGTTACAAAAAAAATGTCGCCCGTGTTTCTGAGGCAAAGCAGCACACAATGTTACCATTCGTTCATGTGCTGCTAACCGAAATAGTGTGCATGTGCGTGTGTGTGTGTGTGTGTGTGTGTTTGTGTGTGTGTGTGTGTGTGTCTGTGTGTACTGGGTACCCATCTTCGCTTCCAGGATGCAACAGCAAAGCTAGCAAACGCGAATGCACCTTTCTTGTTTCGCCTTTGTGCATTGGTAACAGCTTGATGAGGGCTGGTCGGTTCATAATTAGAGCAGAGAATAAAACAGCGCGACAAGAAGAAGGACAACAAAGGAACGACGCTCTAGCTTGTCCTATCGTCTTCGTTCCCTTGTTGTCCTTGTTCTCGTCGTGATATTTCATCATCTGTCCTTGTGCGGTTCACCGCAACGTTCGTTTACCAAGAAACCCAGCTTAAAGGGACACTAAAGGCAAATAACAATTTATGTCAGGGTGAAAGCTCAATGTATGACAGCGTCTAAAACGGCAATATTATCAACAGCAGTGCCCTACGTGCCGAGAAATTAAGCTAAATGTATCACTGGATGAGCGCCACGAGTGGGACATTTTCGAAGTGATCCCGATGACGTATGAAAGTCTGCCTACAATAAATCAGTAGTAATCAAACTAGCAGCAATAAAAAAGAATTCCCGTGCATCAAAAGACGTAATAAAATGCTGCTGTTCGTTTCCGTTTGATTCATGGAAAAAAGAACCTCTGTGGCGTTGCCATGGGGAACGGCGCGCGTGGTTCAAAAGTTCCGTTTTCGCCAAACTGCGGTTCGCCCGGCGCCCTGTTTCGCTCACGCGGTCGCGTCTCAGTTTTAGTTTCAGTATCGCGTACTGCCGCGTGTGTTTTGCACGCTCGTGAAAGTCGCTCTGACAGAAAGTTCGACGAAATGCCGCATGCACGTGATGTTGCCGGATGCCCGAATGGTGCACAACGTCAGTGCTGCAGCAAGGAAACCGATGTGTCTTTTCACTGGGTGCCGCGGAATGAACCCTTACGCTCGAATTGGCTTATTCGCTGAATTGGAGCCCAGCGTCGCGAGCCGATGTCTCGTTGTCAAGTTCTCCGTCCACATTCATTGCGGCGATTGCGGCAAGCATCGATGGCTTCGATGGTCGTTGTTGCTGCTGTGGGTCCCGCCACTTTCGCTCTGCTGCTACTAGTGTCGGCGGCCGCGCAGTAAAGGCGGGCAACGTTGGGCACGGCAACAGTGACGTGCGAAATACCGCTATCAGGCGGGTGATTTGAAGTGCGCTAACGCGATGCGGACCACTAAAACGTGCTTTTATGTCAAATTAAGCACTTCCTTGGCACAAAAGTAGCACTACGAGGTTTCTGGACCGTTATTTCAACAATCAACGTCGACTTAATATTTGCCTTTAGTGTCCCTTTAAAATTCGTTTTCGGGAGACACGCCATTTTCGGATGGTTTCATGTCAAACTCGGGTTGGCATGACTTAGACTGCGCTAGTTGTGTCGTTTATAAACGCCTCTCTCACATACACACAGGTTTTAGGTAGGGTGACTGATTCGACTTCTTTTGCGTTTATTTTCGTATCGAGGTTGCAGAAGTTCTCCTCGTAAATGTTCTGCGCCACCATGGTGCCATTTCTTTTCACCATTCTAAAACCATGATGCTCTAATTTATTTTCAACCTTTCATTTTTCTCTACCACCTGGGCATTACCGTCGCCAAAAGGGTGGCTTTCTTGGCCAGTTTCTTGACAAACGTGTTCTACACCATCTCCACCGACCCCGCGAGACCACGACCCGCAGTTCAGTATAGCGCTACAGCAAGCGCAGCGCGAGGTGAGCGCGCAAGTACACTCACATGAGCACCGCGGGAAAGAGCATGCGCACTGCTGCTCAGCACAGCGCGAGAGGAGAACGCGCGCACGAGCGCCTTGAAGAGCGCACGCGTAGCGCGAGCAGGAAACAAGAGGGGGAGAGAGAGAAAGCACGCGTGCGCGTGCAGCGAGACAGAATGCACGCAGCTGCAATGTAAACAAAACGCCGGCGGAGCGCCGCGCGCGAACGCATAACGAAATTTTCGAAAAAGGGGCGCTTTTCAGAAAGGCGCAGCAGCGCCCCCAGGACCAGGTTTTCGCGTCTATACTGCATGTACATGCAAAAGGTGCGACTTTCTCACGCGTCCAAAAACGCGAAGTCACAACTTATAAAAGTAATGAAAAATACAAGCGTATCAATGGTGAACTGCCTGCCTGTCTCAAAGAGCCACACGCAGGAAATAAAGGAGTATTTTTAACGCGAAAGTATTTTATGCCGGGGTCCAATAAGTACTTCCGTCACGGTTATGACGTTGATAAAATGGACGCCAACGGGTGAGAAAGAAAAAACTAAGGAAGAGATCCGCCGCTGGGAATCGAACCCACGGCTTTGTGGCCGCGACGGTAAGCCCCCGATGCTCAACCGACTAGGCAGACGACGGATACTCCACGAATGCGCCTTATATCTTTCACATATCCTCTTTCGCATGGTGCTCTCTGTTGGCGGTGTAGGTAAGCGGGGCGGAGCGGGGCGGTGCCGCCGTCTGTGAGAGCTAGAAAGAAGTAATGCGTCACGATCGACATTTACTAGCGCTTACTCCGAGATTCCGTGCGATATCGGAGGTCATGGTTAAAGCGTCTCGATACCAGCGAGGGACACTGGCCGCGCTGCCGTCGCCGAGGAAACCTAGACGCAGTTACGTTCTTTGCCTTTCGCTTCGCGTTAGCGTGCGCCGTCTCATCGGAGTAGTGCAAGGTCCAGATGCACCAACGGGATTTCTCCGCCGCCGACTGCTTCGATTGCGAGAGCACCGACTAACAAAACTGCTGCAATACGCGTTGCAAAAAGGACACGATTTCGACTGGCGAATATCTTGCCTTGGTGGAGCGAGACAGAGGCCAGAGGGACGCACGCCTTTGCGGCTCAAGCTACGAACCTCCGCCTCCCGTGTTGCTGAAGCGCAGTGTGGTATTGTATGCATGAGCACAGGCGTCGGTAACCCATTACTAGTAAGCGCGCACCGTGCCGCTTCTCTCCTTAATTTACGACGTTTTTAAGAAGTGGCTCAAGTGCATATCGGGTACCAGTGTTGATCATGGGCTTGTTGATGTCATCTTTACGCGCGATTCACGATTCGCTGATTCCAAATATATGTTCACAACTTCAGCTACCACAACGGTTTAATCATGATCATGGGCGTTAGTCGCCACGATGAAGACATGCCACTAGGCGTCAACATGGTTGCATCCACGTCAAACGGTGCTATAGCTGCCAAACACGAATAGACACTGTTGAAGCTCTCTACGCAATAAGCACTACTGCTGTGAAGACACGTTTCATTTTCGTGTTATGCCGATTCCTGTGACGGAGGGATCAGCCATGTTTTTTGTTATATCTCACGCAGAAAATACGGACACAATTGTGCGAGTACATTCATTAGCGGTAGGATACGCGGGATTTGGCTCTGTACCAGAGTGGCCAGTTCAGCTTATAATAAGCGGATTTGGGCTTCTTTTTCGCCGAGTCGCTTGTAGGATTTTCCAGTCGCTTGTAGGATTTTCCAGTCGCTTGTCGCGATTTGTTGGGCTCATTCGCATTTTTCCTGCAAATAAAGTTATTTTAGTGATCATCGCGTTCACCAATAGCGCATCTTTTGATGACTTTGAGTAGTCGAGTGTTGAAGTCAAAGGTACTAGTGGGAGAATCAACAAGTAACGTTAATCACGCACTGCCAAATGTGCATTGAACCGAATGGAGACTACCCTGCAGACAATGTTAAAAAGTAAATATGTGCTTTCCTTCATAGTTACGCATATTTTCGCTGTACAAAATAATTAGTGATTTTTTCAACTCCCCTTCATATTTGAGTGACATTTTTTCCATATAATAAAAAATATTTTCGAGAATGAGGAAATTTATTAAATTTCCGCTTCTTTTGGCTTTTCTTGCGATGATTATTTGCTTGTTAGCTCGGTATCATCTGGCAACCATGCTCTGTACCATAGAGTTTCCTAAAATGACCTAGAGGGAACTCTGGCGCTGCGATCGTTCAGCCACCATGGGAATGATGGGTAGTACACGGATTTGCCTAGTCTTCGTGCTTGTGGGCTTCGAACGCACTTGTGGCTTTGTTTATTGCTATGTTTTGGTTTTCTTTCGGATAAAAGAATGGATCGTTGTGAACTTCGTGACCAGATTTGAATCGGTGAGCCTAAAGAAGTTAAAGTGGTGAAGTGAAACTGCTGACTTTTGCTCAACTTCGTTTTGCGACAAAGCGGATGCAGGCCACGCGGAGCCAAACGGAGCCGAAAGAACGAAGTTTAGACAAATCCGTGTACTACCCATGATTCCCATGCTGGCTGAAGCGCGATGCATTGCAGCTCCCATAGACACTAGCGCCAGAGTTCCCTCTACTAAGTATTGTGGGAAACTCTATGCTCTGTACCATTCACTTCATTGCGAAAAAAAATGTTGCTGACCGCTTCGCATGAAATTCATTCCCACAATGCGTGGGATCTGCCGGATTTCTGTTTTTTAGATGCGAAGCAGCTTATGGCGGACTTCAATCCGGAGGTGGTGTGCAGCGTGACCACCCTTACTGCGCATGCGCAAACCCTCTCCACACACCTCCTTTCCACGCGCTGTAGCCGACCTCTTTCTTGGTGGTGTTGGATGTGCGCCCTCCTACGCTCCCCCTCTCGCGCGCGCCTCATGCTCTCCTGCGCAACGCCGCGATGTACGCCAGCGCATGCGCGGTCCCTCCCCCTCTCTCTCCTCTCCTACGGTCCTCCCCTCTCGCGCCTGTCGACCGCGTTCCCCGCTCGCCCTGTGAGAATTAACGACAAGGCTAGAGGGAAGACACGACGCGCGTAGCGTTCCTCTTCGCGTTCCACGACGTTTTGAATGGATGGATGCAGCTTACGGCGCGGGACTTCACACCAGCTTAAGAACCTGGCGAGCCAGCTCCTAAAAAAATTACACCATATCCACGGGTGAATGATGAAGAGCTTGGGCGAAGCTACTGAAGCAATCATGGTTACACCGTGCAATGTTCAGTGGTTTCGCCCAGTAGTAATCAAAGCAATACGCCGCTTTGATTACTGCTGCGCTCGCTTGGCGGCAGCCTCTCGAGCTCGCACCTCGGGATCCTGCCAACGAGTACGTGACGCAGCGGCCTTCCGCACCCGGCGCTCCTCGTCGTCCATGGTCCGCCAAGCAGCACGATCCGGCAAGCGCACTCCTCCACGTACGGCGACGATCAAGGAGAGTGAGAGATAACGGGCGCAGCGGCCAATCTGACAGCAGCGGCATTTATAACGCCATCTAGCGTGCATTCACCCAACCGCCATATTGCACACATCTCTATGGGACAGCGCCATCTAGTATATTGTCACCCCACTGCACTTTGCATGCATCTCTATGGGACAGCGCCATCTATTGAATGATACGGGAGACGCGACGGTGGAAGAACGCCGGATGGAGCGACGACCGACCAGGTGATGCTATAAGGAGCTTCGCCCCTAAAAAATTACACCATCTCCCGCTTAAGCGAACCATCTCCCCAGTGATTCGCATCCACACATGGTTCATTTTAGCGGGAGATGGGAATGCATTTCTTAGTCGGGCTATCTCAGGCATCCGGCGTTGTCCGCGCGCCGGCAGGTGTTACTTCTCCGCTCTCATTCCCTCTCCCACAGCAACAGCTGCGGGCGCGCGCGCTTATCCTCGCCCCTAGCAACCGGAGCATGTGGTGCGAGAGAGTGTAGGAGAGGGTAGGTGCAGTGCTTCGCCGCTCCTTCCCTCGCCGTTCGCTCTCTCTCCTCCCTGCGCCCCACTCTCCCATCCGCTCGCGCCTCACTCTCGACCGTTCGCTGGCTGGGCGCCTCTCAAGAACATCCGGAAATGTGTGCTCGATACGCCGCTGCGAAACGCCAACGGCGACCACAAGGCTGAGATTATGGCCGTCAGGTACAATGACAACACAAACAGGTGCTGATGAATGTGTAAATAAATGGTTACGGTACAAATCCTCGTCTCGTCATTAATTTACGCCATTAAAATTACTACGCCGTGTACTCTCGGCGCAAGAAATGCATTCGCATTTCCTCACCATTTCCTTCGGGGAGGTGGGGGCATTTTTTTCGCATTTATAAGCTGCCGATTGGTTAGACATGATCACATTGAGCAGTTAATCTGAAAGTCATTTTTCCAAATTGTCAATTCCCGTTATCGATGACGACTAAATAACGCTAAAAGCCTTGAATAGATCACAGAGTGTCATAATTCTGCGTTTTTGCGATTTATTTTACCAGCGTTCTTCAGCGAACAGAAGGCTCAAATCAGTGCGTACTCCTTGAGAAACAACTGGAGATAGCACAGATTGCATAGGCCTAGTGTTCGGTTGTGTAGTTTGGTTTCATTTCTATCTCCCTGCCAATGATACAATGCTGTTCATCTTATAGTATATATACATATTCTTAAACTTCAGTCATTTGTTCTAAACACAGAATTAACACCTGCTGTCATAGTAACAAAATAAACAGCTCTGCTGACGCGAAAACTGGCGAGGTGTGAAGCACTAGTGTTTTCCATAGGGGTACGTCCATTTAAATATGGCAACGTGCACGCCATTTGTTGGACTAACCTTGCCTCAGTTTTAGTGGAAGTTGTGCGTGGTGGCATTGGTCCAATTTCTGCGGTACATACGCGTTCGTGATGATCGCAGTTTTTAGGGGCGAAGCTCCTTAAGGCGGCACCCGTTCGTCCCTCGTAGTAGTAGTAGTGCGTAACCAGTCGTAACGCTAGTACCAGATCTTGACCTCCAAGGTGGTGCCGGTGGGAGATTTTTCCTGTGCGTTGTTGAACAATAAAAAATTCGCAGCGTGCGCGTTAACTAAAAGCCGAATTCTTCTGTCTCTCATTCCCCATTAGCAGCCATTGGCATGTTCCAGTAGGAAACGTTAGTAGAAGTAGAAGTGTAAGTGTTAGCTAAAAGCCGACTTCTTCTGTCTCTCATTCCCATTAGCAGCCATTGTTTACCTCCAAGGTAGTGCCTGGTGAGATTTCTCCTGTGCGTGATTAAATAATAAAAATTTTGTTCAAAACGCCGTTGATTGATGAAATAAACCAACGAAAGACGCCGGATGTTTTCTAAAAGCAAAACGAAAGAACGCCAGATGTTTCTAAAGCAAAACGAAAAGACGCCAGCTGCTTAACGAAAGACGCCAGATGTTTTCTAAAGCAATGGTTTTCTAAACAATGAAAATTCACAGCGTACATGTAAAATTAAAGTGAGCTGCAAGTCGTCATAACTCATCAAACCTATAGTATAAGCGCGCCCGATCTCACGTCGGTGATGATGTACTGGGCAGAATTCACGGAAGATTCACGGTTTACCGATGAACCTCCGCAGCTTCGCCCACTCATCATCATTCACTCCGTGGATATGCTGTGATTTTTTTGGAAGGCCACACAGATCTCTGTTGCACATACCCGCTTGTTGGGTAACTGTTTCCTTCATATTTAGCGGACGAGTGGTGAGTATTGGGAATTACCCTATATCTTTGGCGCACACCCGTTTACGATGCCCACCAGCGTTACCACGCATCTCGACCAAGAACAGCTTCGCTGCTAGAAACCAGACAGGCACGTTTCTTTTTTCTCTCTTTTTTGTTAACCACGAAGCTGTCTAAGCTTGGCAAAATTCGGTGGGCGAGCACCGAAAACTGGGCGGGTATGCGCCACAGAAAGCGGGTGTGTGCCAAGCAGCTCCTAGCATAGGATATCCATGCATAATATAGTACAGCAAGGGGGTGCAAATGTAAGTGAGGCTGAGCAGGAAGGAAAGGAGGATGGGACAGGGTAAAGCGGGACATAGCCTTGCGTAGTATACTTTACGCGCCACAGACAGTGGGTATGTGCAAGGCAGCTCCTAGCATCGTATAGCCATGCCTAGTACAGTACAGCAAATGGGTGGGAAAGGGAAGTGAGGGTGAGGAGGAGTGGTGTTAAGGTGAGGAGGCAGAAAAGGAGGAGGGGAAAGGGTAAAGCGTGGCATAGCCTTGTATAGTTTTGCAAGGGGATGGGAAAGAGAAGTGATTGTTGAGGAGGACTGATCTAAGTGTGAGGAGGAGGCAGATGAGGAGGAAAAATAGGAGGTGAGAGGGTAAACCATAGCATAGCCATGTACAGTATAGCATAGCAAGGGGTGGGAAAAGAAATGAGGGTGAGGAGGAATGATGTAAGTGTTCGGTGGAAGGAAAGGTGGTTATAGGGCAATATAGAAAGCGAGAAGGAAAGAAACAAAGATGAAAGAAAGAAGAACGTGAGGAAAGAACTGAAGCTGTATTCGCCAGGTGGTGGCGCTGTCGTGCCAGCTGCGCTGATTCGAAAATGAGATTCGAAGAGAGGCTGAGGAAAATGAAGGAGAGTAGATGGGCAGAGAAGGTTTTCAGGTATTTGTATAGAAAAAGCGTTGACACGTAGTGGAGAAAAAGAACTAGGAGGCTCACCAGTAAATATACGGCTGGCAGTGCGGGCGATATGACAACAAGGAGCATTAAGCGGAAGGTCAGAGAGGCGGAGAGGACTTATTGGATGACAGCGATGGAAAAGAAGCCGGCTCTGAGTAACTACCGAAAAGGAAAAAACGAAATAAGGAGGGAAAGGTTTTATGATAATTCAAGGGGAAGCGCTTTACTGTTTGAAGCAAGGTCGGGCTGCCTTAGAACGCGTAGTTATAAAGCGAAATTCAGTAACGAAGAAGAACAATGTACATGCTGCGGGGGAACTAAGGAAACGATGGAACATGTACTGATTGAATGTGGCGATATTCACCCAGGTATACGTGTGGGCACGAGTCTACATGAAGCCTTGGGTTTTAGGGACAACAATGGAAAGCTGAACACGTCCGCGATAGAAATAAGTAAGAGACGGTTAGAGTACTGGTGGCAGAAAAGTAGAGATAAAGTACAAAAATAAATAACTGGGGGAAAAAAAAAAGGTCATTCTGCCTTAAGAGGCAGAGAGATGGACCGTGAATTTATATTTTTTGGTATAATAACGTAGATTTAATCAATGTAGATAAAGCATTAGGACAACATGAAACAAGGAAGTTTATTTATTTTTTTTCTTTCTTTTTTTTCGCCTTCGAGCCTGGTGGCAGACATGTCACCGCCCCGTTATAAAGGGGACGCTCATAGCATCCATCCATCCATCCGCTGTCTGCTCAGATTTCACAGGCGTGAAACTGGCTTTCCCTTTTAGGGGCGAAGCTCCTTAAGGCGGCACCCGTTCGTCCCTCGTAGTCGTCGTGATCGTAGTAGTGAGTAACAAGTCTTACGCTTTGACCTCCAAGGTGGTGCCGGTGGGAGATTTCTCCTGTGCGTTGTTGAACAATAAAAAATTCGCAGCGTGCGCGTTAACTAAAAGCCGAATTCTTCTGTCTCTCATTCCCCATTAGCAGCCATTGGCATGTTCCAGTAGGAAACGTTAGTAGAAGTAGAAGTGTAAGTGTTAGCTAAAAGCCGACTTCTTCTGTCTCTCATTGCCATTAGCAGCCATTGTTTACCTCCAAGGTAGTGCCTGGTGAGATTTCTCCTGTGCGTGATTAAACAATAAAAATTTTGTTCAAAACGCCGTTGATTGATGAAATAAACCAACGAAAGACGCCAGATGTTTTGTAAAAGCAGAACGAAAGAACGCCAGATGTTTTTCTTAAAGTGTAGTAGTAGTTGTTGTATGTAGCCACCTCGCCCGATCGTCAACGGGCGAGGTGGACCGGCAACGGCGCGAGGACCCTGCCGTACGAGAGTTAAATCACACTAAAAGACATACTTTGCGGGCGATACACTCTAGTGAGCTTTCAACTTTTCGTCTTAATGTACATGATAAAGAAATTATTTCTACGAAAAACGCAAGGCACACCTTGAGCAATATGTTTGGTTTTGGGACGCTAAATGGAACCATGAGGCGATGCGAAGCCGGAGCACTTGCACGATCGCGTTCCGTTGGCTTTCGTTGGGCATGCTACCGACCTCGCGTCGTGGAACGCGCGTCCTGTCTTCCCTCTAGCCTTGCCTTTAATTCGCACAGGGCGAGCGGGGAATGCGGTCGCTCTTGGCGCTCTTTCGCTCGGGAGCGGACTTCTTCCTTGCATTTCACCGATCACAAGTGATAATGAAGGGACCACGTAAACCAACAGTACAATAAAAGTTTGATGTTTAATATACACACGATGTTTCACACTCTTTATATTATGTACTGGGCGCATTTCACGGAAGAGTTTCACGGTTTACAGATGATTCCCTCCGTAGCTTCGCCCCACTCATCATCATTCACCCCGTGGATATGCTGTGATTTTTTTTTTTAGATGCGAAGCAGCTTTTGCGCTGGGCTGTGTCCGTAGTGCCATTGGTGACCGTCCCACCTAGCATCGCCATCTGATCGCTCGCTCGCGCCAAAGAGAAATCTTCTTCCTCTTGTTCTTCGACCGCCTTGATGATGATACGTGCAGAGCACTTTAGGGGACCGGGCTGCCGGATGCTGTCCTAGTTTGGCGTAACGCAGACAAAACCATGTGTGCTGGCACGCGCTAGGGCCTTCGGGCCTGTGTAAGGGGCTGGCTAAGACGCTGTGGCCTCACACCCTTACACTCTATCAGCAATCATGTGATGGCGTCGGCGAATGAGATTCTGCAGACGAGCGATGCACCAACACGTTCTATCCTAGTCAGAACGCGCTGGCACGCGCTAGCGCGTTCGGGCCTGTGTAATGGGCTGGGTAAGACGCTGTGGCCTCTCCCCCTTACATTCACTCGGCAATCACGTGACGGCGTCGGGGAACGAGATTCTGCAGACGCGCGATGAACTCGCGTGGCGTGCTCCAGCAAGAGTTCAGGACGAGTAACAGCAACAGCAACAACAACCACAGTGAATTCATGGTGTGCTCCACTTGCAAGGACGCGTTAACATCGGGCAAGGTGCCCGTGATGAACGGAACTTTAAGTAGACCCATGCGCTGCTCCGCATCCCCAAATGGTTCGACTTAGTGGGAGATGGTGCCTTTTTCTTTCTTTTTTGATAAGGTTTAACACCCCAAAGCGACCCAGGCTATGAGAGGCGCAGTAGTGGAAGTCTCCGAATAATTTCTATCCTCTGGGGCCCTTTAACATGCAGTCACATAGCACAGTATACTGGCCTCTAATTTCACCTCCATCGAAACACGACCGCCGTGGCTGCGATCGAACTTGCGTCATCGGACGTATCAGCAGCGGAGAACTGTAACCATGTGGCGGCTGAGAAGAAAAGTAGTTTTTGATTTAGCGCGGCATCGCATATAACTTCAGAGCGTGTATTAAATGCCTGGCGAAAGAGCCAGTTCCAATATATTCTAATGTGTACGCTGGATGCGGCTTTTTTTTTTCTTCAGACAGTGCTATTCCAGAAAAGACTGCACCTTGGCACGCGCGAAGTGCCGCGATTGAAACTCACCGCTGCGACAACGTATACGGATCGTCGCTCTGTTGCAATAACCGAAGGTGCCTCGCTTGCCTAAGAATAAAAATTGCTCCAGCCATCCGTCCTTTTTCTCACTTCGCCATTCAGACCAACCGCTGTAACTCAGAGAGAAAAAATAGAGAGGGCTTACCTGGATGGGCTTCAGTTTACCTTTGCAAATCCGCTCTGAAACAAGACCTGGAAGGAAGGCTGTCACCGTCCGTTCTACTTTATATTCACTTTCACTGTCGCCGGCGCTGCTCTGTGACAGCGGTTCTCGAGTATCGGACCTTCGATTTCCGTCTTTTTTTCTCCGCGCAACGCCTCGCGCAAGGAAGTTATGAGCAGTGAGCGCGAGTCTTTCGGTCACCGAAACTTGAACGTCGTGTCGTACTAAAATTCACGTTCCAATTGATTGTACGGACTACCTGCCCCAGTCCCCGGATCCAGAAGCAAGCACAATCGATGTCCAAAGCACTTGGGAAGCCGGATGACCGTCCACGTGTCACAAGACAATATTGGAACACCATCGTTAGAGACAATCGGAACTAGACGCAGTGGACGCGCCTTCGTTTGCTTTGAAAAAAATCGCAGCATATCCACGTGGTGAATGATGATGAGTGGGGCGAAGCGAACTCGCGCTGCAGCACGGCGATGGCATTGGCCCGAGCGTGGTCCTTCTTGATGGAAGATATTGTGACTAGATTGTTTGAGAACCACAATCTGTTGCACACACCGTAACTATGGCCGAAACTGTTATCAAGGAAGTCCCGCTGGAAGCGCGCGTCGGCGCCTTCGGGAAGAGCCCGCTTGATGCGCTTTGCAGCCACTTCGCGTGCTCGCACAGCCTCGGGCTCTGCCTGCCGGTACGCGTGCTTTCTCGCCGCTTCACGGTCCTTCACATTTTGAAGATCCGATTCGCGCCGCAGCCGTGCAGCTTCGGCCTCGCGGGCTCGAACGGCGGGGTCTTCTCGCCGCAGCCGTGCAGCTTGTCGAGCAGCTTCGGCTTCGCGGGCTCGAACGGCGGAATCAGCTTCGCGGCGTCGACGTGCAGCTTCGGCCTCGCGGGCTCTCACCTCAGGATTCTGTCTACGAGCGCGCGCTGCCGCCGCCTTCCGTGCACTCCGTTCCGCAGCCTTGTCTTCCATCTGGCGACTCCGAGCTAAAGAGAAAGCGTGCCAAGAGGGAGCCTCATGGCGCGTTACTTCTGAAATGTTGTCTTCGGTGTCGTTGAAAACACGAGACGTAGTAAAGAAGAAAGAACGCCACACAGGCGAACATGCAAACGAGAGTCTCACTCGTCAACGTCGTCTTCTTCTTCTACTGCATACCAGAATGCAAGCTTCTCACGAGATAGAGGTGACTACTACAATGCTACAAACAAACGGAGGATGGACAGACCCACGGCATAAGGAGCTTCGCCCCTAAAAGACTCCGCGTGAGAGCGCATTTGACTGCGGGTAAGCGACCGCGCGCACAAACGATACGTTCACAATGCTTTACTCCCCATTTCTCTCCCCTTTCTGTTCTCTTTTCCACATTCCCCAGCGCAGGGTGGCACCGAACGACCTTTTCTTGTCAACATTTCTACTTGTTTTCTTTGTCTATTTGTACTTCGGAAGCTAATCACACTGTCACCAAGCCAGCAAATATGGGCTTGAACGATGTGAAGAGTTCGCAAGCCAGAGATTGAAAAAAAAACATATGTTCATGAAACAAATTACGGCAGTTTCTCACTGGTGGTGCCAAGCCAGAAGGAACCACGGAGTGGGGCTGCCTTCCTTAGCATACCAGTCAATCCTAGCCTAGAGATAGCCACTAAGCCTAGATACAGCCACATGAGCATAGAGAAATCTGGGAAAGCCAAGCTGATCCTAGAAAAGCCAGACTGAGGCTCCCTCTTCCTATATTTATTTCTCTCTCCCTATTTATTTCTATATCTTTCTCTCTCTCTTCCTCTCTATCGTTTAGATGCGAAGTATCTCTTGCTCGGGGGTATGTAAGGCGGCGTGCTAATCCGCACGCAGCGTTGTGGTCCTCACTCACACTACGCATGCGCCACTCTCCTCCTTCCCTCTCTGTAACAGCTGCGCGTTACTCTCTCCACTTCTCTACCAGCACCTGCTTGCGCTTCTCCTGCGTTTTCGCTTCTGCTCTCAGGGCGCATACGCTACTCTCCTCCTCTAGTCTCCTCTTCTTCATATGGTAGAGCGCTGCGCGCGTTCAGTCCAGCGCTTGCCTCGGTTGGCTCCTCTGAAATGCGGGATCGACATGCCGACATTTTCTCCTGCGCAGCGCCGCGATGAGGGCCAGCGCATGCGCGTTCCCTCCCCCTCTCTCTCCTTTCCTACGCTGCCTCTCTCTCGCGCGCCTGTCGACGTTTCCCGCGCGCCCTGTGAGAATTAACGGCCAGGCTAGAGGGAAGACACGACGCGCGTAGTGTTCCTCTTCGAGTTCCACGACGCGAGGTCGGTAGCATGCCCAGCGAACGCCAACGGAACGCGATCGTGCAAGTGGTCCGGCTTCGCATCGCCTCATGGTCTCCTTTAGCGGGAGATGGTGTAATTTTTTTCTCGTGATCCCGCCCATAGCAACGCAATCATATGGTTCCCATAAATGCTTGTTCTGCTGGCGTGTCTGGATAGCCGAGTGGTTACGACGATCGTCTTCGGACCGTGGCTACCCGGGTTCGAATGACGCCTGGCCAAAAAAATTTATTTCGGTTTATTCATTTCTTCTGGACTTGGAGACAGATCTTCGGCAGGTAACTTAGCGGCGCACGCCACTTCCCGAGATCACATTTTTTCGGGCTATCGCCCCGGTTTCACGAGCCCTGCGCGACCCACGCGAAAGTATCCCGATAAAAAAATCACAGCATATCCACGGAGTGAATGATGATGAGTGGGCGAAGCTGCGGAGGTTCATCGGTAAACCGTGAATCTTCCGTGAATTCTGCCCAGTACATCATCACCGACGTGAGAACGGGCGCGTTTATACTAAAGGTTCGATGAGAGTTATGACGACTTGCAGCTCACTTTAATTTTACATGTACGCTGTGAATTTTCATTGTTTAGAAAACCATTGCTCTAGAAAACATCTGGCGTCTTTCGTTAAGCAGCTGGCGTCTTTTCGTTTTGCTTTAGAAACATCTGGCGTCTTCTCGTTTTGCTTTTAGAAAACATCTGGCACCTGACTTGCAGCTCACTTTAATTTTACATGTACGCTGTGAATTTTCATTGTTTAGAAAACCATTGCTTTAGAAAACATCTGGTGTCTTTCGTTAAGCAGCTGGCGTCTTTTCGTTTTGCTTTAGAAACATATGGCGTCTTTTCGTTTTGCTTTTAGAAAACATCTGGCGTCTTTCGTTGGTTTATTTCATCAATCAACGGCGTTTTGAACAAAATTTTTATTGTTTAATCACGCACAGGAGAAATCTCACCAGGCACTACCTTGGAGGTAAACAATGGCTGCTAATGGGAATGAGAGACAGAAGAAGTCGGCTTTTAGCTAACACATACACTTCTACTTCTACTAACGTTTCCTACTGGAACATGCCAATGGCTGCTAATGGGGAATGAGAGACAGAAGAATTCGGCTTTTAGTTAACGCGCACGCTGCGAATTTTCTATTGTTCAACAACGCACAGGAAAAATCTCCCACCGGCACCACCTTGGAGGTCAAAGCGTAAGACTGGTTACGCACCACGACTACTACTACGACTACGACTAGGAGGGACGAACGGGTGCCGCCTTAAGGAGTTTCGCCCCTAATATACAGACATTCTTAGCCACTACATGCTGGTTAGAAGAACAACCCCGCAACCTAAGGCCACAAGGGAAGAGACAGTGCTCTTCCGGAAACCTCAGACCCGCACATTCCCTCACGGTATCTTTTGCACGCTATGTATCCCGCATACTAGCGAAACGACTGCAAATTCTGCTCTGTAAGAAACACACTCTACTGTATGGGAATGTGCACGCAACCCAGCAATACTATCAGTGGACTGAAGTCGAGTGGTGGGAAGCCCAGTTGGCAACCTCAACCTTGACCAGCGACGTCTGGTGAATAGGACCAAGCTGTCAGCTCAGGTTCACGACATCCTGGAGTAGGGACGCCGCCCACCATGGACGAGTCGGCCGTCCGCTCTCTTTTTCGAATCAAGTTTATTCCTCCTCCTTCTCCTCTTTCTCCTGTCCACTTCGCCGAGCAAACTTTTCGTTTAACGTTCGCCTCCCTCCTGCTTACCGGGTGCTTGCCTCAGCGCTCTTCGTTTTGCTAGCCTTTACGGTCTCTCCCACCCCAATCTCCGACCTCCTTTCCCACCACTTCCCCTCACTGACCTTCACTCTACTCTCTCCCTCCACTGTCTTTGCTTTCCCTCGCACCTGCTCTACTCAATAGTGGGTCTTGCCCTATTTCTGTATCGCATTCCGGTCTAATATTCTGCAACACCGACCTTACTCCGAGTTTAAAGAGCTCCGCAGCTAAAATGACACCAAGACTGCCTGTACGGCCACGAACTCCGTCGTTCTCGCTCCAGTTGCCAACCTACTATGTGTCAATATGAATGTTCACTTCTGAGTACGCAGCTATCTACATGTCCTCCTATTGTTCTATCGCCTACTCTTGGAAACGGAGCTGTGGGGAGAGAGCAGCGGTGTTGCTAAAAATTTGCTTGTCTAGGAATATCTCGAAATTGCTTCGCTATAAGTCCACCCACCTTTTGATAACAAAAACAGCTAGACATGTGCCACTTGAAAAATAAAATTACACCATTTCCCGCTAAACGGGACCATGAGGCGATGCGAAGCCGGAGCACTTGCACGATCGCTTTCCGTTGGCGTTCGTTGGGCATGCTACCGACCTCGCGCCGTGGAGCGCTGAGAGGAACGCTACGCGCGTCTTGTCTTCCCTCTAGCCTGGCCTTTAATTCTCACAGGGCGAGCGGGGAATGCAGTCGACAGGCGCTCGAGAGGGCGGCAGCGTAGGAGAGGAGAGAGAGGGGGAGGGGACGCGCATGCGCTGGGGCTCATCGCGGCATTGCGCAGGAGAGATTTTCGGCATGTCTAGCCTGCGTTTCAGAGCAAAATTGGAGAGGGGCAGGGGACAGGGGCAGGGGGAAAGGGGAGTGGGGTAGGGGAGAGAGGAGAGGGCTAGTGGAGAGGGGAGAGGGAAAGTGGAGAGGAGGAGTGGAGAGGAGTTGAGTGAAGAGGGTATGCGCATGCGCAGTAAGGGTGGTCACGCCGCACACCACCACCACCGCCACCACTGGTTTGAACTCCGCTATAAGATGCTTCGCATCTAAAATGGTTTTTTCAGTGGCATACATATACCCTATAAATAGCTATCTATTATCTGTCAGCTTTCTCAGTGTTTTTGTTTAGTTTTTAAGCTATGGATACAACAAGCACTTGCTCTGTTTAGATAGCTCCAGTTCTTACATTCCACTACAGCCAAGAACTTAAGACTGTGTGACGCATGCAAACAGAAGCACGAACTATCTGTAACGTTCAGGGCCCGTATTCCCATCAACGTCATACGCTTCAATTGTATATGTGACTGTAATCTACAGCCAAAAGTATTGCTGTGGATACTATTAGCGCGGTCGATCGGCCAATGGCAATGGGCACTGAGGAGCGAAAGGTTTTAAAGGTGGATTCGAACCCTGGTCTTCTGATTGCCTCGATAAGGTAGAAAGTACGATGTAACTTGTAACACTAAGCACTAAGTATCAAAACGCGTAACTGTCCGAGCAAGTTCAGCAACGCAAATGTTGCTGAGGCCAAGCTTCTTATTAACTTCCTTTGTGAAGACTTTCGAATGCACATTGCGGTACCTGCCCTGCCTATACGCATTCATCTCCTATGAAGGGATAAGTTCAAACAACCGTATACTAGCGGCATAAGAAAAATGTTGTCGCTGTTTGCATTGTTACCGGAATCCACTACAAGTGTAAAGAAGTTCCCAAAATGACATGGCCGGGCAGTAGTGAATAATCAAACCGTTTACTGTGTGAACTAACGCGAACTTTAACTTGTATTACAGAAAAAGGCGGTTGATGCTATGTGTTGAGGTGTTTGTAAGTATTTGTTATGCCGAGTGGCTCACAAACACAAGGGTAAATTAGTTTGCGATTCATGCACTAGGTGTCGACGTACCATGAATGAAATAGACCAAGAAACCACACCATCTGCAACACCAAGGTTACGCAGGCTTCTAATGAAGGGCCTATTTCACTGATTCATACATTTTTTGCCAGCGAAGGCTACCGTAAAGATGTGGCAAAGAACTGTTTACCCTGACTCACTTGGGTAAGGAGCGAGCTTCACTTAATGCAGCACAATGTCGCGTACTGCATTCTTCTGGCGCGCTTTTTCAGATGACGACCTCTGCAGTACGTAGCTTAGGGAACGCGAACCGCAGTGCTCTCAACGTCCTAGCTCTTAAGCCGACTCAGCGGGTGGCTCGAAAACATTGTCTCTGACAGTCCTCTGAGTCGCAGCGCAGGGTGGCCAGGTGGTATACATACGCTCGCTAAACCTCTCCGCCAATGCCTCTCTTATTTCGTCCTCGACCCAGCCGCTGACGCACCGCTACTGCACGCAATTTCCGGGAGGAATGTGGCTGACGCAGAGAGAAACCCTGGAGCTTGAGTCGCGACGGCGGCGTCCTTTTCAAATGAAGAGAGATGCGCGGTCGTAGACGCCGGTAAGCTTTATGGCTGTGTCGCGGCGGCCTCCTGCGAACGGTCTTTGCAGCCCTGGGTGCCGTTCTTCTCCGTGTGTCGATCCGGAACCACCTATCCGCGGGATCTGTCACGCGGCCGCGTCCGTTTCACATGTCGCTGCTTCCATATCCGGGGCTCTTGTCGACGTGTGTCGCAGCGGAGTGGCTGGCTTAACACCGTAAGACGGGATTGTATACGGTCCTCATGTTCTTTCTTTCTTTCTTTCTTTCTTTCTTTCTTTCTTTCTTTCTTTCTTTCTTTCTTTCTTTCTTTCTTTCTTTCTTTCTTTCTTTCTTTCTTTCTTTCTTTCTTTCCTTCTTTCTTTCTTTCTTTCTTTCTTTCTTTCTTCCTTTTTTTCTTTCTTTCGAATTGTTCTTGGATCACTGTTGGCGACGAAATGTCTCGTCACTCAGGAAGCGCACGGTCTTTTGAGAACGAAAGCTGTCCATATAAGGTGGCTCACGCTTCTGTCATCAAACTTATACGTATACCCCGCCGTGCCATAGCTCCCGCCATTTTACTTCATGCGTGCATCGCAGTCATGGTGTGTCCACTTTATGTCCCCATTTTACTCTACGTATTTCGTTTCTCTGTTTATTTTTTTTTTTCGTAAATATGTCTTCCTTTCCGTTGTGGAACTGCCGTCTTCCTTTCTCGAAGTCCGACGTGAACAACGATGCTATTGAAAACGAAAGTAAGACAACAGTCGATTCCCAGGTTGCGTTCGGTGTCTTTGCAGCCCTGGGTGCCGTTCTTCTCCGTGTGTCGATCCGGAAAGAAAGAAGAAGAAAGATCCGGTCTTTCGTTTGCTGTACTTCGTTACGATAAAGCATCGTATAAATCTCGGCTTTACCTTATTAGCTCCAGGTGGTGGCAGTTTAGAGAACCTGACTGGCTTGTATATAGAGCAAGTCTCGCTTTTGCGAATCTATACCGAGGAGAGTTAACGTTTAAGAGGTTGCCTGCGTCGACTACACGTGTGGTATACAGGCTCGATCACTCTTAGAACACGCGAGCGCATGGAGAAGCTCCGTGGAGCACAGCCGCGCTGAGTATGGCCACACTACAGGACCCGCGTACAAAATGTGACTGCACGTTTCTAGTGAAGAGGCGAAAGGCGGGCTAGTTGGCACATAACTGAAAAGTTGAAAAGTATTCCGCTGCGACGGCCTTCCGTTTTAGTTCTTGATAAAAGGATCACGAGCACAGCGGGGGGGGGGGGGGGTGGTTCGTTTTATGATGTTAAACATGCATATCGTGCCGATATATTGATTTGAGTGCTCTCCTAGGTAACAGACATTGTTCCTGGTGACACGAGTATTGTTTTTATTGTCACTATTAGGAAAATGGTAAATTAAAATCAAACAATATTTGGTCAATTGCGCCTTTATCAACATTATTAGCACTGCTGAGGCACCATTGCCTCACCCATATTGGCTATAACTGAAGATGTGGTCGTTGCGTTCAAAATTTTCTGTTTTGAGCTTAGTGTTGGCAGAAACACCGACTTCGCAGTACAGTAAATGCCTGGTCTGGGCCCATTTTTAATGAAGATTGCGATTTAGACCGACCAACTGCAGCTTTCACAGCCTTCCAGCGACAGAATGGCCAGGAGATGGCTCTGTACTTCCATGCAAGTAAACTGCACTGAATAATGCCGCAATAGAAAGAATGGTAAGCAAGTCAACATACGACCTGTGCGCTCTCGCCTTTAGCGCGTCACACGACCCCAAGCTTTGCCTGTGTGCTTTGTCGCGATACGAATTCGGAGGCTTTCTCGCGTGCTTCGTATCGTAATATCTCGTAACGGGGACGTAACCCTCAGAAAAGCTTCAGGGCAAGCAGCAAATGTTGTAGGCTGACCGTTTTCGATTACAATCAATCGAGATGCTCAATGTACCAGAGGAGCAATGCGTTTGCGGAACCTCCCTCATTTGATTTCGCGTTCGAGCTTGTATCGCACGCATTTTTGTGTCTACGTAGCCCTTGGCCCTCACATAACGTACCGCACACGCGAATCGATTTACACGTCTCTTTTAAGGAGTGTTATGGGGTCGGGTCGTGAAGCATCCAACGGCGTTTTGTAATAGACAGTCGCTCCCTTCGCCTCCGGCAGCGCAGTTCGTTTTATTCTATGTATCAAGGTCGATATAAAATAGCCCGTACGTACCGAAGCAAGACGTCGATATAGTCGCGCTTCTATGAACGAGACCCGAGAAAGAAGAGGGGAGGGGAAACCGGGGAACTCACGATGGGACGCGGAGGAACGGCCACAGCGAATGGCCATTTCCTATTCCCCTTCAAAGTGGTCGTTTAGGGGTCGCCATTGAAAGAGCGGACTTCGCAGCGTCGTCTCCCATACGGAACCATATATATATAGTTCGCTGTGTGCCATATCGTCCGTGGCTGCCTTCTAAATGTCGTATGGCTCTTGGCCCGTCGTCTGCCATTGCGAATGTCGGCCACGTAGGCGTCGTCTGCTCCAGAAATCGCCCCAGTACCGTGCGGCTTCTTTGGGATTTGCACTGCTTTATGGCCTTTGTTCCTTTCTTTTTCTAAACACCGGCTTCATTTGACAGTGTTTTTATTATATTTTCCGGATCTCATTGCTAATGGTGACTTTTTTTTGGTTATAGCAGTTGCGGCTTATTCGGTTTCTTAAGTTGGGCACTAAAAGTTAACGCTGAAGCGGTTCCTTACGTTCTGATTTATTTACATTGTTTTATATGTGTTATGTGGTTATCACTGTATATATCATAATCGTCACCCTGGAGTAGCATGTCAGGCGAACAGCCAGGCAAACATCTCCAGCTTCATTAAAATGTTTATCTCTCTCTCTCTTTCCTAACACGGCTGCTCCAGCAATGCTCGCGCAGTTTACCTTTTCCAGTGTTGGAAAGCTGACGAAAACCGAATCTTTCGTTTTATCTTCCCATACGGGGGCTCAGGTTATTGTAGTCTTCCGACGAAGTATTTCGAGTTCTGAGCTCCCTATGTCGCTTAGGCTACCAGAACAACTTTCCAGTAGTACTTCTAATGCAATGGCTCTAAGTCGTTATTTGTCGTTCAGTGAGATTAGTGTTGTGGCATTGTTCACCAGTCACCTTATCATTGCAATGCACGTCTCCTGAGGATATAACAAGCCTGTTCATTGTTATGAACATAAAAATGCGTTAGCTCTTAGGCTGTTGATTGAACTGGCTTGATATGGAGCACGGTGCTTAAAAGTGGCCAAACCTTACTTGTTTCAATAAACGCGAAAATGGGCCGTCGGAAGCGTCGGCGTCAGCAAGAGTGATGCAAAAGAATCATCACGCGATGAAGCCGCCTTAGACATCATCATTACGTCACAAAGAGCCAAAATTTGCGACATCACCATGACGTCATATGACGACGGCATCGCAAGACATCGTCGCTTGGTCAAAAGTGGGCCAATCCAGACGGCAGTGCAAAACCACGTTACGTGTAGAAAACTTCCGGAGAGGGGGGGGGATTAGCACATCGACTGAGAAAAAAAAAGATGACAGTTTCAGCGCAAGGGCGAAGCAATTAATGCGATAGCAACAAATTGTAATGTTATACGAAGTAAGGCTGGCATCTAACTCTTTTAGATCCAGCTAGTCTCGCGTAACTCTACAAAACTCTGGTGTACGAGAATACGGCCGCTCCAGGGAGAGAAGTGGATTGCGCACAGACTCTTCGCGTTGGCAGCACAGCACGTAGCAGGGTATACGAGCCCGTCCGCTGATGCCTACTAAGGTAGCGCGCGCCAGCGATCGCAACCGCGCCCTCAGAACCAAAGTGCAGTGCACAGTTTCTGCTCGAAGGACCCCCCGCCCCACCCCTCCCTCTTCATCCTTTCATGCTCCTTCAAGACGGGTGAGGCGTTTCCTCTCTGCTTGAGCAGCATTCGACGGCAGGCCTCGCTCGCTAGATGGTGTTATCGCTGCGCCCTCCGAGCGACGGTGATGGGTCGGCTTGTTTCATCTCTACTTCGGCCACGTTCGTCACCCCCGCTCGCGCGCTCTTACCCGCGGGTAGAACATACGATGCAAGGGGGGATGTTATTGATGTGGACTTCATACGAAACATGACGGCGACGCTGACGGTAAACACCCGTCAAGAGTGTCCATACAATTGCTATCGCCATAACAAAAGATGGCTTTCGCGTTCGAGTCCTCTTAGTCGAACGCGTAAGGCACCCTCTCAGTTTTTAATTGAGCGGCTGTGCCCGTACCTCCACACTGCTCTCAACAGCATGTGAGATGGAGTATAGTTTCTGTTTGTTTAGAAAAACAGGTAAACAATTTAGAACACAGTGCACATGGCTACGGGAGAGCGGTGAGCTGTCCCAGAAAAGCGTATCAGCACAGATACGTCCTGAATGCAGATTCCCGAAGGATCGTCCATGGAGCCAAATACACTTACGCGCTGCTAAATTAAGTTATCTGTATAACCAAAGTTGTGTCTCTGGGTGTCCTGCCCATATTCTTTTCAACTGTTAATTAGAATTCTCGGTTCACGTAACACCAGGCAAGTATATTTATGACATGTTAGAATTGCTTTCAGTCCATTAGTTCAACATACCGAAATAGCAAATGCGAATTACCGCTACCTTTACATAACGTTTCGAGATGTTACTTCAAAGATGGGACCAGTTTATTTGAAAAGAACTGTTCTTATGCAACTCGATACCTTCCAGTAGGCGTGCTATTAAGACGCAGTAGGCGTGCTATTAAGTCACCGTTGGCGTCGGCGACGTCAACATGAGTGGTGAAAAAAAAATCATCACGTGGTGACGTCCCCATGACGTGAACTACTGACTGAGAAGAAAAGGAAAAAGAAGAAAATGGCTTTCGCCTTCGAGTCGTCTGAGGAAAATGCGTAAGGGACGGCGTGAGTTTTGATAGCAGTATACGATATTTATCGTCGTGGTGCCAAAAATTTTCAGTGCATAGTGAGGAGCTTTTCTAGTGTCTTGTAACAGCCGAGCTGGTTAAGCTTGCCGAAACTCCGGGATCGTGCGCACAAAACTGGGCGGGTATGCGTCACAGAAAGCGGGTATGTGCCAAGCATCTCTTAGCATGGCATAGCCGTGCATAATAGTATAGCACAGCAAGGAGGCGGGAAAGGGAAGTCAGGATGAGGAGGGGTGATGTGATAGTGAAGAAGACAAAAAGAGGAGGAGAGAAGGCAAAGGATAGCATAGCCACGTATAGTATAGCATAGCAAGTGGGCGGGAACGGCAAGCGAATGTGACGATGAGGGAAATGATGAGGGTATAGGGTAAAGCGTAGAATAACCATGTATAGTATAGTATAGTGTAGTGTAGCAACGGGTTGGGAAAGGGTATTGAGGGTGAGGGGGAGGGCAAGGCAGAGGGCAAGGTGACCAGCTCTTCTGTTTCTGCAGTTTTCACACTACTTGTGCGTAGCGTACATACCCCAATTTCTTACACGTCACTTAACTCGGCACTACGATTAAGAAAATGTAATTTTGCGGTTTCACATATTGAAAACATTCCATAATTTAGCAATTTATGAAAACACTCAGGTGCCAAAAGTATCATAATGCAGGGCTTTGCAGGTACTCAAGAATACAGATATGTAAGTTGGGAAACTACACCAATTGCTAATCACCAGTGACTACATAAAAGACTCAACATTCGGCGATGGAACCGTCTCTACTTCATTATAAGAAGTCCCTTCAAAGATCATTTCCCTGTCATCTAATGCGTTTCAAACGCTTAAAGCGATGTATTAAAGAAGAAACATGAAGCAAGACTGTTCTGTGTGGCTTTTCACTTCACAGTAAACTCTGGAAATGCAGGAAATCTCGAACCTTCAACTATCCGATAGTCTGCCATGATATCTATTATTTGCCCGTAGTCCATATGAATCTACAGACCTTCGTAAGGCACATGAAAGATACTCCGGTAGGGGAGTGCGATGGTGGATAGCACTTCATTTAAATGCCAAGTTGAGATATTCACGAAAACGGTAGACGCCATTGTTTCCAGACCACTTTCCTAAGTCAAAAACGTGCCCTTTCGACCCTGAGAAGCTCGAAATTATCAACGGAGGAGTCTAACTTTTACGTACTACGTAGCCTGTACGACAAGCAAGTAGTTCCATTCCCTAAGAGTTTTTGTTTGTTTTTTTTGTAATGTTTCTTCACACCACGTATACGAAGACTGCTCTCCATTTTTCAAGTTACCCCTCGCGCCAATTTTTCTCTGTCAGTCCGCTGATCGTTACTTCCCAGTTTAGAAGGCAAACAACTCCGGCTCACGTTCTTTCCCGAAAGCAAGCAAACTCGTGCTTGGCAAGTAGCGTACATACTCTATAGTTTTAAGGACCCCATTTTGTGTTTCATCATTTTTTGTGCTGCTTCTGTCACGGTCCTCCTGCGTTTCGGGAATTTGGAGTACCTCACCAGCTTATCGTGAGGGGAGGCTTTCTAAAGCCGGCAGCATTCCCTATAATACGCTCAGCTTCGTGCACGTCTGCGCAATGGAGCGCACGGCGTTTCTCTTATGCATTTTATATTACCGCTAGCATTTCTGCGTGTTTCAGAGCGATATTACTTTTCTCTTTTCTATAGTAAGGTTTAGAAGACTTGCGCCGAAAGAGCGGGTTATGTTCGCTCGACTTAAGCGAATAATAACCGAGGATCGTTCATCATTCATTCCTCCTCTTCGCCTTGTTTTCTATTTCACGAAGGAAGAGTTGTCGTTTCCCTGGTGTATAAGGATCCTCGGGATCGTAACTAGTTCATCGGCGCATGGATATTCATTGTTTTAGTGATTCTACTTTGGTGTTCGGTGCTGCGGCGTAGCCAGAAGTATTTTCAGGGAGGGGAGGGGGGGGGGGGAGGTCGCTTAACCTTTATGTATGACCGTGCGTGTGTTTGTATGTCTGCTTGCACATATAGGGGTGGCCGCACTAATGGCACCCATCCGTTCCTGCTGTGTGTTTCTGTGTTCCGTAAACGTTTTGTACCGCCTATGGAGCGCTAAGTATCCCAGTTTCTTTTCAACATGTACCAACTAGCCTAAAAGAATGCTTCACTGGTGTGTAATTTTGTGAACGAAGATCTCCGTAGCACTGGTAAACTTGGAATGCCTTTTATTAATATGTATGCTGATTATTTGAATTCAATTTGTGTGCGATACTAACAATTCCTCTGTTACAAAATGATGCGTCACATGTTGCCATCAATCGATTTCCTGAGCCCCGTCAAGCTGTTTTCCTTTCAGCTTTATAAACAGGAGCCCTGCCAGAATGTATTTTACAAAATAAACAGAATTTATTTATTTATTTATTTGAATGTGATAGCCCCTGAGAAATATGTCTTTAAATCGGTGATCGCACCGTGAAAACAATTACTCAAAAACTCTTTTTTTTGTTTTTTTTTTATTCGAATAGAGCTAAGTCCCTTTGCAGTGAACTCACAGTTGTTTAGTAGTAACAATAAGCTCGGGCCTGCTCCCACAATTTTATGCCAGTGTGCTCCTGTCACCAAAATACTTCAAACCTATATTGCGGCTAATATCTATACAGCCCACTATCGTCGGTATTCAGGGGTAAAATTTGGATTTGGCCTTATATAATTTAACATTTCATTCCGACTTGGATTGGCTACGGAAAGGCAGTCTAAATGGCAGCTAATGAATGATACAGCAATATATTACCACACAATTATAGCAGCCTTGCGCTTTCGTCGATGCCGTCCTTTGTTTCATGGGCGTAATGGCGATGACTATACTTGAGAAGAATTAATGTTTGGGCAAGTTAGAATCGGTTATGCATCTTTGAAACGGGCAGCGCAAAAAAACAAGGACAAAAGAAAAAGCACGACTATACTTGAAGAGCGAGTGGTCCTCCCTGGCAACAGGCGCACTGTCCTGGACTTCGGCAGCGTTTTTTTTTTTTTTGTTCCTGGTGTCTATTGAAGGCATCCATAAATGATCCAACTCTTCTTTTTCTCCTTCTTCTTACCTTGTCAGCTGGTTTTATGCCGCGCCGTTTAGGTTCACTTCTTCTTCAACGAATAGATCGGCGCCGAATAACTTGGCCTATGCCTCGGAGTGGGTGGCGCCAAGGTACTGAGGAACCAACCAACCGACCGACCGACCGACCGACCAACTTCACTTCCGTTGTCTCCCATTTCAAATATACCGTCTTGGGGCGACAGAAGGACATGATACTGTAGAGCAATACTCGAAAAGAAACACTAACAAACAGACAGGAGTAGAAAAGTCAGGCTACTACTCTTTCTGTTCGAGTGTTGCCCTACAATATCATGTCCTTCGGTAAGTACAAACTCGCAAAACAAAAACCAATGGTGGAGCCAGAGCACGATAACAAAGCAAGTAGGTCACAAATGAAACAGGTTAGCTGTGTCCATGTCGGTTGTTTTTGTCACGATTGTGTATGCAACGCTAGTTTAATGTACACTATATGACTTGGTTTGATCAAAACAGGAGCAGGATATGGCTCATTTTTTATTCGAAACTGCTTTTTTTGAGTCAACGTTACAATCAGGAAGTGCCCCATTTCGATTACAAACATTTTAAATGTTAAATACACTTATGCATGCTTTACGTTTTCATGAAATTACGCCCCGTCTCGTTTCTGCATTCGACTCTTTTAGAAAAAAAGAAACGCCTCATATTCTTATGGCTTATAATTTAAATGTAATCATCGATTACTGCTACGTTAAGACGCTAACGGCTATCAGTATATATAAACATATATATATAAACTGCACAGACATTCAAGGTTACTTCGAGCTCACTAAGGTGACTTGCAAGCTGCGTACTGAATCTATCTTGTCGTTCTAGCTCTTCTTTCCGTAGCGGCAACGTTGACCTGAGTTAGCCCGATTGATTTCCAATTAGCATTCCAATTATCCCGCATCTGAACATTCGAGCTTTTCCGAAAGCTGACGTCAATTTCACGAAATGTCTGTCTTTCTGTCTTGTTTTTTTTTTCGTGTCCGGTAGGCTTTTTTATAAGTTACGAGCCCCAAATGATGTTCCACTTGGTGTAGTCTAATCCGCGTGTTTTTTTATGTATTCCAAGTAGATGTATCCATGGAGTAGTAACAGCCTAGTATGTTCATTACGGACTCGTTTTCGTTCGGGCGAACAGCTGTCAAACTTTCCCATCGGGAGAACAAGTCAGGAAGTAGCGTAATGGATGAGCGTCTAATGAGCTCGCCATTTTTTTTTCTATCGAAGAACTTTTCCGACTTCCGATGAGGTAGACAGTAGAGTTGAACGTGTACTAAATAAAAACAAAATATACCGTGTTCTAAAAAAGTCAAACACGAGCGGAATACAAAAGGACTCGTTTGCCGAGTTTGTTCCTCCCGCATCTTTCTCGTTTTTTTTTGTCCTTTTTACGTGTGTTTGTTATTAAGCAGGCTACGGCACATCTTGTTCCTCGCAATCTCACATATTTCACTGGTGTTTTCATTCGATTATCTATTATTGCCGCATCGCCAAATATACACTTTTTACGTTTTTTTTTTACTGCGTGTAAATGTTTAAATAAACAGGTATTTAGATATTTATTTTTATATATTTAAATAAACAAGTCCAGAATAGCGATAGCACGTAATTATTTTTTCATCAATAAGTAATCATATCAATGATCTTGAATAGCGCGCGCGATACTAACAAATTATTGCTTGCTTAAATGTGGGTCTCGATTTCTAAATTTTTGTAACGAATAGCAGAAACGCTCGGGACGTGAGGTTCTGCTGTTGACGCTGATGCAATAAGGTCGCAAAGAACTTATATTTGTTCAGGTGATTAGCTGAGATAACTTCTTTTCTACCTACAGCTTATTTAAACGCGATAGATAAAATAAATGCAAGTAAATGCAAGACAGATAAATGCTAGAACTGTGGTTCTAGAGCCACTCTGGAGCACATACTATGGGAATGTCGAGAAATAACGAACAATACTGGGGACGCAGCCTCTAGCGATCGCCTCCGCGAGCGCTGGAAGGCTGCGTTGCAACAGCTGTGCCCTTTAAGACCAACTCTGGGCTGTCCAGCGGGCCGAGGAGGCCGCCAGGACTCAAGAACACCTAGCCGTCACCTAGGCGGGAGCTTTCTCAGGACCTTTCATTAAAGTTCTTTGTATGGGTACCGCGCATACGTTAGGAACCGCCACAGTCGCCCGCTGCCTTCAGCGCCAAAGCGGCCACGGCAGCAGATTTGGCGGGATAAGGGAGCAGACGACACAGGCGGCGGCAAGCCACTGCGCTGTGTGTTGGTGCTTTGCTTGAGGCGTTCTCTTCCCCTTTTGCTTCCAAAAGACCACGGTGTAAGAATATACTCAGGTGATGACACTCTTCCCCCAACGCATGGGAAACCGCAATCCACGCGCGTCCAGATAATGTTCGGGTTCTTATCAGATCATTTGCAGTTTCATCGGCGCCGTCTTGGAGGGCGCTAAGAAAAGCGGGGCAGTCGTCTCCATAGCAACGCGCATGCTGCTGATAACGTGCATTTTTTGTGCCATTTTGTTGGATAATGTGCATCCGCCAAGCGGCGTCGAGGGGCGAAATCGAGAGAGCAACAGGAGAGGGCACGGCGAGCGCGGCGCACTCCGCCTCAAGCCACTAGATAGCGCACCGTTCAACGGACCGACGACCGAACATTTTCTGGCCGCTTAGGCGCGCGCAGTGTCAACACCTGAATATTCTTACACCGTGCAAAACACGTCAAATTGTTATCAGCTTTCAGAGAACGTAGCATTAGCGCATGTGCTTCTTTTCGAAATGGACACCACCAAAGAAACTCGCTAGCTTCAGAGCCGGCCGAACAGTCACCCCTGAGGAAGGGACCGAATCGGTCCCGAAACGTCGGGTCAGTTTTATAGCTTCTAAAGTTTTACTTTAGCAAAGTGGCTGGAGAGTTTATTATTTTTCGTATAAAAAAATCTCGTTGTATTATTCAAAGATATCTGCTGCCGTCTCATTAAGAGACATAGCAGGAATGATTACAAGTATTAATGACATACCGTATGACACCTGAAAATGAAATAAAGCACAAAGAATACCATGTACAAAACTATTAAAAAAAAGTTCGGCAGATCCGACGTACCATGGGAATCGATGTTATGCGAAGCATGCGTGTGATGGTGACTGGCGTAATTTTTCACATTGAGCGAAACGTCACGGAATGATGCTAGACAAATGTGGGAGTGGTTTGGGCACCGTGCATACGTTAGGAGCCGCCACAGTCGCGCGCTGCCTCCAGCGCCAAAGCGGCCACGGCAGCAGATTTGGCGGGATAAGGGAGCAGACGACGCAGGCGGCGGCAAGCCAGTCCGCCGTGTTTTGGTGCTTCGCTTGTGGCGTTCTCTTTCCCGTTTGCTTCCAAAACACGTCAAATTGTTACAGCTTTCAGAGAACGTAGCATTAGCGCATGTGCTTCTTTTCGCCAGACATCGTGTGTCCTCAGGCAAACGCGGCAATATAAAATGCATTAACTGGGGGAAGACAACGGAGGTGACGAGCCCGCTGAGCGAAACTGCGCACGTGTAACGCGGACCGTCTCACTCATTGAACAATCACAGCTTATCATCCTCGGGCAAACGCGGCAGCGAACTCAGCGGCAGCTTGGAACTGGCGATACCAGCAATTGCACTGTCACGGCCTCTGAATGAAAAAACGCTTTCCATCGAACGGCCATGGCACTGCAAAGCGTGCCAATTATTATTACGTTTGGATTCAGAGAGCTACGTGCTATAGATAGTTTCTTCCGAGGAGCTAATCTGAAGAAGGGCAGGGGCCTCCTCGAAGCGGGTCACGTTCACGGCGTCGTGGAAGAGGTGTTGCTCGGCAGATCAACAATCACGGGCAAATACATCCCCCAGAAAAAAATGCCCCAGCTATTCAAAAAAGCTCACTTTTGTCGTCGAACGAGTGCGATCCACCGTTCACGCCGATTCCCTTCATATTCTCTAAATGGAAACCGGTAAAAACGCGTGCCCGGATAATTCATGTAGGTGTTATTGCACCCAACAACGCAGCAATTATTCCTGTAGTTCGGCATTCCTACGAACAGCGCAACCAAAACAGAACGAACTGCCCGCGAAAATACCTCGCGCCGTCACAGCCGGAACGTGGAGCGAGCAGGGGTGATATCGCGGAGCGATGTTTTACGCTATATTATTCTTATCGTCCACCATCTGCGGCTGACTGATCGCGTTGATAACGTGGACGGACCGTCGCTCTGGTCACCGGCCGAGCGCGAAAAGCACGAGAGGTATAGTCATCGTAAAAGGCATAGTTCCTCGACCTCACCCCATTGCGAGCGCGTCAGAGCATCCCGCCAAATCTGCGCTTCTTGCCGCTAGGGCACGGTGTAAGAATATTCAGGTGTTGACACTGCGCGCGCCAAAGCGGCCAGAAAATGTTCGGTCGTCGGTCCGTTGAGCGGTGCGCCATCTATTGGCTTGAGGCGGAAAGCGCCCGCGAGTAACCGAATCACGGTGGTGCTGCGTCATCGCCGCCGCGCTCGCCGTGCCCTCTCCTGTTGCTCTCTCGATTTCGCCCCTCGACGCCGCTTGGCGGATGCACATTATCCAGCAAAATGGCACAGAAAAATGCACGTTATCAGCAGCATGCGCGTTGCTATGGAGACGACTGCCCCGCTTTTCGTAGCGCCCTCTAAGACGGCGCCGATGCAACTGCAAGTCATCTGATAAGAACCCGAACATTATCTGGACGCGCATGGATTGCGGTTTCCCATGCGTTGGGGGAAGAGTGTCATCACCTGAGTATACTCTTACACCGTGCGCTAGGGACAACTTCGCTCGGGCAGCGGAGTTACGTCTGCACAGAGCCTATATACGTACAGTCTCAACGGGAAGACTGTACAAGTGACCGGTTGCCGGGGCGGAAAGATTACGAGACGCGGCGCTCTTTGTCCCATGCACGTCGATATCGAGAGTGCCAAGCACGTTCCATTTTCCAAAGCAGGGGAGGCCGGCGGAAAGCACACCTACAAAACGTTTTCGGGGCAACTGCGATAAAGATACGGTTGCTCGCAACTTCAGCGAAAAAAAGAAAAAAAATCATGCGCATAGCCACATCTGCCGATAAGCAATGAACAAGCATTTCTTTAAATATGGGCTTTCGGATGGGCCAACAGCAAGGTGGGCTGCATTCCTCCGGTCCCCCGGGCACCCCTGCTTTGGAAAATGGAATGTGCTTGGCAATCTCGCTATCGGCGTACTCGTGAACAACAGGCCCGCGTGCCAAAATTTTGCGGGTCCGGCCGCCGGTCACTTTTCTTTTTCCGTAGGGACTGTACGTTCTGATGAAACCATGAAACTCCAGTTTTGGACTGCGACAGGCAGATATTTCGTTTTCAACATTTTCTGACGTCGTCGTCATTGCTTCTGTTGTTGTGGTCCTGTTAATATTTTAGCAGTGGCGCTGTTCAGGTTTGTAGTAAGGCCGGTGTCGTAGACACAAAGCTCGGCGAGTATGCGCCATAGAAAGCCAGTATGTGCCAAGCAGCTCCTAGCATAGCATAGCCACGCACAGTATGGCATAGCAAGGGGTCGGGAAAGGGAAGTGATGGTGAGGTAGAAGGAAAGGAGGAGGGGAGAGGGTAAATCATTCCATAGCTTTGAATAGTGTTTAGCAAGGAAGGAGATGGGAAAGGGAAGTGAGAGCGAGGAGAAGATGATATGGCATGGAGGAGGGAAAGGAGGAAGTGACAGCGTAAAACATAGCATAACCATGTTCAGTTCAGCATAGCAAGGTGTAAGAAAGATAAGTAAGGATGAGGAGGAGTGATGTGAGGGTTAGGAGGAGAGAATGGAGGAAGAAGGGCAATTTAGAAAGAAAGGAAGAACGATGAAAGAAAGAAGAAGATGAAGAAATATGAAGAAAGAACTCAATCTATTTTCGCCAGGTGGGGGTGCTTTCTTGCCAGATCCACTGTTTACTATGGTTTCACAGGCGTGGAATAGGCTTTCATTGATTTTTTTCACAGTGACATCGTGGCCCGGCCTAGCCGCACTTTAGCGCTATATATGCTGTCACGACGCGATCATAATTATCTCATTTACCACATGACCTAATATTTATTCGCTGTACTATGTGCAGATATACACGGACTGGGCGAACCACTACCTGGAGCGTAGTCGCTACAAGCGCTACATCCAGGACCTGCAGAGCGACATCACCGATGGAGTGCTGCTCGCCGACGTCATCGATGCAGTTGGTAAGGCACGTTACATGTCAAGAATAATGTCCTAATCCGCGTTGTTTCTGTCGCATAACCGTAGGCTACGTCAGTTGTGAGCGCAAACACATCTCTCACACTCTTCCGCACCCCCCCCCCTTCCCATCGCGATTTCTGGCCTGATTCTTACAAGCGGTACTTCGGTATGAAAACTTACGTATGTACATACCTTCTATACCTGATACCGCAACTCTATGAAAGAACAGAAGCGACTACTTGTCAGCACCTCAAACTTTCAGACTACCCCATCCCTTTCCACAGTATATCAATCAATCAATCAATCAATCAATCAATCAATCAATCAATCAATCAATCAATCAATCAATCAATCAATCAATCAATCAATCAATCAATCAATCAATCAGTTTATTATCATGATATGAAAGGATGTTACAGGGAGTAAAATGTACAGAGGAGGGTCCCAGAGTGCACGACTGCACCGGGACCCTCGGTGATGATTACAAATAAATAAAGCAAGGATAAGCAGCTGTTAGAGTAGCAGAGACAAACAATACACAAAGCAAATCAAATATTCTGAGCAGGTTAACCTCCATGCCTTTCCACTCTCTCCTGTTTGCTTCTTGAATGATATTATATGCATTTTTAATTCAATCTAGATACCATATATAGTTTACATGAGTTGCCTAATGAAATCTGCACTTAGAAAGGGAAAAAGAGTGTTGCTATGTACGTTTAGTCGGACACACTATCATCCCTTTAAACCAGTAGACACGAAGTGAACCCAGAACTCGTGAGGCTAGAGCCGTGAGATGCGCGGGTGGTCATGTGACTACAGGCCGAGTCAAGGATCAGTACTCTAGACTAGAGAAAAAAAGAAGAAGAAGGCAGCTTTCACCTTCGAGCTGTCTTAGGCGAATGCACAAGGGACCGTGAGAATTTTTTTGAGGTTGTCGACTGTAGCTTCCATATATTTAAAAAATTCGGGCTACCTTAATTTTTCATGTAAGCGTCTTTAATGGCACTAGCCCCTAGCGTCTGGTGCTTTTGGTTCACTTGGGTAGACTTTAGAGGGATAGAAAGCAATTCTGTAGCACATACTACCAAGAAAATAGTGTGCTCTTACAATGAGTTCATTCAAATAATTTAAACTCACTCGACTAGGTGAGCTGTGACTTAGTAAAATTTGTTGTTGGGCTAGTTCTTCTTCGACGGTACGCGTCTGTTTTGTATTTCAGTTAGGTGAGCTGTGCTTACCTAACTGAAAGCTGTGCCTTGCCTTCGCAATAAACTCCGGCAGCGCGCCGTCGTGCTGTCGAAGCGGATCTCAGAGGCCGCACAGGAAGAAACGCGTGGTTGCGATTTGCTGCGCCAGATGATGCAACGATTCTAGCTGTTGGCATGAAAACCGTTTGCTCTTTCAATGAGCTAATTCAATTAATTTTCATTCTTTACCCTGACACTTCTTTGGCCCTTGCTATAAAGGGGCCTTGCAAAACTTTTTGAACATGATCGGAAAATGCTGCCGATCAGCAGTCGAGGCTCCCGGGAACATGTGAGTTAAACATGACAGCGCAGCACAAAACATCGAATTTACAATTGAGTTTCAAATTCGGCAGGAAATCGCTCACTCTTCTCTCGACAAATGATGCCACAACAGGGGCGCAACCAGAGGAGGAGGGGGCTCAAACCCTTCCCCTCCCCCCAAAATTTTGGAATTTGCATGTGTATATCTGCACGCAGACATAATAACCCACGCACGTACATACATAAAGTATGGTTAAACTGCTTCTCCCCCTCCCCCCAAGAAAAAAAAGATTTCGGGCTTCGCTACTGTGCCACAAGCTCCATATTTACTGCGTCATAAGCACAGAGACAAGGCCATTGGCTGACTTGAGCACCATGAGCTCCATGGTTACTACGCCCACCGCGGGAACCGCGACGTGGCTGCACTGTGCTACAATTACACACAATCATAGAATTACACCTTACATCTTAGTCGAAATCATCTCGAAAGAAATCTTAGGATTACACCTCTGTCGAAATCAAGAAGAAGAAATGGACATAGGCCGGGCATGTACCTCGTAGGCAAGGTAACCGCTGGTCATTAAAGGGGCCCTGCAACAACTTTTCCAAGCAACCATAGAATGACTTCACTAAAGACGTTTATTGCCTCACGAATATCACGAATCGACCGCCGCAAAAATTTTTAGAATCCGTCAAGTACGAGCAGAGTTACGGAGATTTGTCGCACGCTGTAATTGCTTTCTCTCTTCTCTCATCCCGACGAGAGCGCAGGGAGGGATGGCACGGGAGAAAGAAGTTACGTCACGCGCTCGTCATGACCTTGAGCACTTTTTTTCCTTTTTTTTTCTTCAAGCGCGCGGCTTGCTTACTTTCACCGTGATCGCAAGCGTAAGCGCGAGCACGGGCACGTGGCGGCTTCGGTAACTATGCAGCTCACAATGATCAAGTCAGCCAATGGCCGTGAATTTGGGCGTATGGCGCGGTCATTTTGGTATATGACGTCATTGCTAGAAAGAAGAGGGAAAGATTTCTAGGTGACTTTGAAAATTAATTGTAAATTCTAGGCCGCGTGCTGCGCTATAATATTTGGCTCGCGTGTTCTCAGGAGCCTCGACTACCAATCGGCAACGTTTTAGGGCCATGCTGAAAAAGTGTTGCAGGGACCCTTTAAGAGTAACAGACTGCGTTCCAAGCGAAGGGAAACGCGCGAAGAGGAGACAGAAAGTCAGGTGGGTAGATGAGATTGATAAATTTGCGGGCTCAGATAGCGTGGCAGCAGAAAGCACAGGACCGGGTTGATTGGCGAAACATGGGAGAGGCTTTTGCCCTGCTGTGGGCGCATTAAGGATGATGATGATGATGATGGAATTACACCAGCGCGCCGTGGTCACACTTAAATTGAGACGCGCGTTCAAAGGAAAGAAAAAAGGGGCTAAAGACCATGACGCACCTTGATGCAGCTTCTCGCCCGTTTTGACGCACATATGCTGTTTCTAACGTGTCTGTATACCTTCCAGCACTCTTGTTGGGACGAAAGGAAAATGAAAACGCTTGAAGCGTCCGACAAATACTTATAACTTCGCTCGTGCTTGACGGATTCTAATTTATTTTTCGGCAGTCCATTGCATGTGGCAATGAAGTGGAACAGTTAGGTAATTCGATGATTACTTCAAAAAGTGTTGCAGGGCCCCTTTAAATAAAGTTATACTCCGATATCTTATGTGTAGCATACGATTGCCAGCTTGATACTTGTTGCCTTCTTTTTATGAGTTTTTATTTTTTACTGGGGTTTCATAACATTCAAGCCAATGTTCAACGTCCGGTCAGCTGGGGGTTGATTCCGATGTGCTCCAAGAAAAACGTAATGTCGCCGGATGCTAGCTCCATAAAAAAAATATGCAGTGGCTTAGCTCGGCTATGCCAGTATATACGTAGCGTTAGCAAAGGTTCAGCTGATTATTCTTAGCTTTCCAGATTGTCTAGGATTATTAGCCTTCTTCTGTTCTTTCTTCGTGCGCTGAACCACTGATTGCCAGGCTACTACTTCGGGATTCGATGAGATAAGCTTCTCGCCTCTTCTGCGCCGTCGAGCAGCATTTGCGCTCTCCTTCTTCATGGCGTTACCCACCTGCAAACGCCAGTCAGAGGCGCTATCAAGCGGCTCCAGCGCAGTGTTAGACGACGACTGCACAGCGAAGGCGAATAGCTGCGCGCGCGCCGACGCCAGTGTGTCACTCCTCTCGAATGAGCAGACCAGCAGCGGCGAGTCGCGCGCGGCGGTGGCGGAGAGCGTGTGAGATGCCGGCTCCGGTGAGCCAGCTGTGTGACATCACTGATCCTCGCGCATGCGCAGCACGGCTCATGAGGATCCACGCGAAATCAGCTCCGGCTAGGCAAGTGTAGCTAACGCTACAAAAGGCGAAAGCTTGCGTTCAGCCGCTCTAGGCCTGACACACAGCGAAGGTGGCCGAGCACTGCGCCGCTCGTACTCGGATTTCAGGCAGGCTGGATGCTGACGTGGAGCTCGCATACGCGCGGCATTCCACTCACGGTGATCGGCAGTATGTTCTCGTCGTCTCTTGTTCTCCCTTTCCCTGGCAGCATATTCTAGACGTGCTCGTCGGTGCCGTTTCCGTTCTCGTACAGCGACAAGCCTCGCTTCACGATGCACTGTTTCTTCTTCGGGAGTACGTACTTTCTTTGCGTGTCCCATGGCTGTATCGGATCGAGCAGCGGAAGCGCGGCGGAACTCGGTTGAGCGAGGTGTCTCCGTCGCTGGGCGTGGCTCAGCGATAGCAGCTGCGTGGTTGTCGCTACTGCGCATGTGCGGCTTGGCATGACGTCATGAGGATATGCCAGGCGCTCTAGCAGCTGCGGCGTCGCTGGTTGCCATGGCTACGGCGCGACTGTCTTTTCGTGAAACGCGCACGTTTTGACGGCGGCTTAAAGGGCCTCTCACCAGGCCACATAGCAAATTTTAGTTAGACGCTGGAAGTTGTTGCGTGCCGAACGAAGAGCAGCATGCCGCAAGAATTTTTCAAATCGCTTCATTACGAGCTGAGAAAAACAATAATTTGTAGCGGCGCGAAACCATGATGCGAGGAGGCGAGATTCAAACCCTTGCCACTCGCCCCGTGTAGCCTTAGCAAGCCAAATGCCTTCCCTGCCCTCTTCACTTGACACATACGCATGAACACGTCATGCGCATGCATGGTCACGTGCCCGAGGCAGCCCGAGCACGCGAGCGGCGTTGCACGGCCGCTACCTTTGTTTTTATGCAGCGGTCGCGGGCGTTTTGTCGGCGTTCTCTGTGGTGTACTGCCTGTTTCTGCGGGACGGGCATGAAAGTTGAGACATTTGTACGGGCACGAGAGTGGCGGTATCACGAGCCAGTGCCGCATTAACGTTTACTTGGACGCGGTAAAATAAATGAGCATAATGAGTGCTCGAACGCGCCAGAACATTACTTTCGTTTCCAGGGCTGGCGTCTGCTCGATGCGCTAACCGCGGGGACACGAACGCATGGGAAAGGGAGGCACATTAGCCCCGCATCTCGCTGCAATTCACAAAAAAAATGAAAAAGACGCACACATTCCCTTTGTGTGTCTCATTATTTCTCTCAAGTTTTATTAATCTATTCAAGCAACAAATTACACAAACTGCACATGTGTCAAATAATTATCGCAGTGTCACGTGCTACTGATGGCGACGTCAGAGCACAGTCGTCTACGTAGAAGAGCGACGTCACAGCACTACAATCTACGTAGGGCCATTTTCTCATGTACGTCATCCCCTCATTCTCTAAAGCGCGCGCCCGCGAGAGGAAGGGCAAGCAGCGTTCAGCTTGAAATTTGACCCATTTTCGCGGCGCATAGCGTCGCAAATTTTGGCAGACGTGATCGTGAACGCCCAGTTTATGCATTGCGCTCGTTAGCTCAAAATTGTCAAACCTGGTGAGGGGCCTTTAAAGGGCCCCTCACCAGGCCACATAGCAAATTTTAGTTAGACGCTGGAAGTTGTTGCGTGCCAAATGAGGACCAGTATGCCGCAAGAATTTTTCAAATCGGTTCATTACGAGCTGAGAAAAACAATAATTTGTAGCGGCGCGAAACCATGATGAGAGGAGGCGAGTTTCAAACCCTTGCCACTCGCCCCCTTGTAGCCTTAGCAAGCCAAATCCCTTCCCTGCCCTCTTCACTTGACACATACGCATGAACACGTCATGCGCATGCATGGTCACGTGCGCATGACGTGCCCGAGCCAGCCCGAGCACGCGAGCGGCGTTGCACGGCCGCTACCATTTTTTTATGTAGCGGCCGTGGGCGTTTTGTCGGCGTTCTCTGTGGTGTACTGCCTGTTTCTACGGGACGGGCATGAAAGTTGAGACATTTGTACGGGCACGAGAGTGGCGGTATCATGAGCCAGTGCCGCATTAACGTTTACTTGGACGCGTTAGAATAAATGAGCATAATGAGTGCTCGAACGCGCCAGAACATTACTTTCGTTTCCAGGGCTGGCGTCTGCTCGATGCGCTAACCGCAGGGACACGAACGCATGGGAAAGGGAGGCACATTAGCCCCGCATCTCGCTGCAATTCACAAAAAAATGAAAAAGACGCACACATTCCCTTTGTGTGTCTCATTATTTCTCTCAAGTTTTATTAATCTATTCAAGCAACAAATTACACAAACTACACATGTCGTGTCAAATAATTATCGCAGTGTCACGTGCTACTGTTGGCGACGTCAGAGCACAGTCGTCTACGTAGAGGAGCGACGTCACAGCACTACCATCTACGTAGGGCCATTTTCTCATGTACGTCATCCCTTCATTCTCTAAAGCGCGCGCCCACGAGAGGAAGGGCAAGCAGCGTTCACCTTGAAATTTGACCCATTTCCGCGGCGCGTAGCGTTGCAAATTTTGGCAGACGTGATCGTGAACGCCTAGTGTATGCATTGCACTCGTTAGCTCAAAATTGTCAAACCTGGTGAGGGGCCCTTTAAATACTTACAAACTGCGTCAGTGTAGTATACACAAACGCTACACGCAATGTTCACCGGAAAAATAGTGTCGCTCACGGAGCCAAGCGTTTATATGAGCTGCTAACATTAAGTGTCTATATATGCAACGTTATTTATCTGGGTGTCCAGCCAGTTTTCTTCCCAATGATTAATTAAAATTGTCGGTTCCCGTAACGCCAGAAAGATACATTTAAGAAGCGTTGGTCTTGCTTCAAATCCTTTAGTCCATCATAACGGTTAAACAAGTGCTAAATACGCTACACTTACCGTTTGTATGTGTATTTTGAAAGACGGGACAAATTTATTCAAGAAGCACAGTTTTTAAAGGGCCACTAAACCACCAACAGACGCTGACTTGCTCCTCTCCGTGCCTTTCCTCTATCGACAACAGCCGTCATGATGTCGCCTGTATAATTAAGTGACTTCGCGACTAACAGACGCTGTAAGTGGGCTTACAAGAGCCTGTTTTCTGCTAGCAGATGCGCGCACTTGAGTTTTCCACCTCGGACGCTGAGGAAGGGCACTCGGAGAGGTGGATAGACGAGACGACGAACGCAGCCTAGCGAAGGAAAGAGCGAAACGAGAAAGCGCGTGCAACTCCGCCAGCGTTCGCTGTAGACTCGTGCACAACTGCAACGCCACAACCAAACCTCGACCTCTGTGTGGTTTAGGGGCCCTTTAAGTTACTCCCGATTAATTCGCGTGGAAGGCGAAAGACAGATGCCTCATCAAACGTGTAAATGACCGTCGGCATCGGCACTCCGCGGCGTCAACAAGAGGGATGTAAAATGTTGTCATCGCGTGATTACTTCATCATGACGTCACTATGACGTCACACGATCACGTCATCACATGATATCTTCGCTTGGTCAAACGTGGGTCGACCCTGGGGGCAGTGCAAAAGCACGTTAGGTGCAGAAAACTTTCGGAGGGGGGCAAGGATCGACTGAGAAAAAAAAAGAACCAGCTGGGTTTCGTCTTGGAGCCGTCTAAGGCAATTGCATAAGGGATATATTGAGTTTTCATTCAAGGGAAAGCCACAGGGGCCTCATCAAGCACGAAAAGTTACCGTCGGCTTGGTTGGGAAAAAAAGAGAAGCACTCTTGAAGCGTCGCGAAAAAGACTCATTCTAGGAATAACAAACGTTCCGAGATATTTTGTACAAGGCTTTGAAGTCATTGCTCAGCCAAGGATAATATTTTACTCAGTACAAACTTCTAGTGGGAATGTCTCTCACCTCCCACTATTTGCAGTATGTGTTGTGTGTACGACTTCACAGTCGCCGCCGATAGAAAAGTTCTTATTACAAATGTTGCACGGCGCTTTCCGCGTTACCATTACACGATTAGACGCTGAAATCAAGGCTTCGACGGACAGCCGTTTGGTCGGGAAGAATCAATCAATTGTCTAAAGTCGAGGACGCCGACCACAAGAGGATACAACGTTTTATTGTCGTTTCGGCACCCAGAACGGGAGCCTTGTTCACAATAAAAGCAAAGGAAGGATAACTAAGAGTTCACATAGGCTAAAGCGCGTGACCTAGACATATTGCCTATGTAGGGAGGGGCAGGTTATTGTCCGCGCGGTTGAGCGTGCTTTTTCTTGTTTCGATCATCAGGGATTGCAGATATATTGTGGAGGTCAGGTCCTTCTCGGTAGCGACGACACGTGCCTTGCCGCAATATATCTCGCAATCTGAGGTTTTCGCATGTTCGGCGAGAGTGTTGGAGTACACTTTCTCATTATTCGCATCGTTACAGTGCTGTTTCAGCCGTCACTCGAAATTTCTGGCTTCACCGATGTATACACACAGTCGCAGTTCGCGCACGGAACCTCGTAAACCAACCCGGGACTCTTTCAGTAATCTGTAACATGAGCGTGTTTCAGCTTGTGCGTGGGCATATTAGCCGCCCTACAATGTTCGAAACTATCCAGTAATCGCCCCGAGATCGGGCTATGGGCACCGTGCATACGTTAGGAGCCGCCACAGTCGCGCGCTGCCTCCAGCGCCAAAGCGGCCACGGCAGCAGATTTGGCGGGATGAGGGAGCAGACGACGCAGGCGGCGGCAAGCCACTGCGCCGTGCTTTGGTGCTTCGCTTTTCCCGTTTGCTTCCAAAATTGTTAGCAGCTGTCAGAGAACGTAGCGTTAGCGCGTGTGCATCTTTTCTCCAGACCTCGTGTATCCTGAGGCGAACGCGGCAACATAAAATGCATGAACTGGGGGAAGACAACGGAGGTGACGAGCCCGTTGAGCGAAACTGCGCACGTGTAACGCAGGCCGCCTCGCTCATTAAACAATCACAGCTTATCGCCCTCGGGCTAACGCGGCAGCGAACTCAGCGGCAGCTTGAAACTGGCGATACGAGCAATTGCACTGTCAAAGCCGCTGAATGAAAAAACGCTTTCCATCCAACGACCATGGCACTATATTCGCTGCGCCGATTTCTCTAAATGGAAACCGGTAAAAACGCGTGCCCGGAGAATTCCTGTAGGTGTTATTGCGCGCAACCACGCAGCAATTATTCCTGGAGTTCGGCATTCCTACGAACAGCGCAACCGGCACAAAACGAACTGCCCGCGAAAATACCTCGCGCCGTCACAGCGGTAGCGCGGAGCGAGCAGGGGTGCAACCGCGGAGCGATGCTCTATGCTATATTGTTCTTATCGTCCGCCACCTGCGGCTGACTGATCGCGTTGACAACGCGGACGGACCGTCGCTCTGGTCACTGGCCAAGCGCTAAAAGCACGAAAAGTATAGTCATCGTAAAAGGCATAGTTCCTCTATTTCACCCCATTGCGAGCGTGAAAGCAGCCCGGCAAATCTGCGCTTCTTGCCGCTAGGGACGCCTTCGCTCGGGCAGCGGAGTTACGTCTGCACGGAGCCTATAGGTGGCTGCACTGTCAATGCAGTAGTGTCGATAGGCGGTCGGTGGCGCGTATGCGAATGCACACAGCGGCACTACGTTGTGAGCGGTTTGAGCCCATTGTTGGCGAATAAAATGCGTTAATTGCTGCTTTCTGGTAATATCTACGCTCTTCATTGTCGAATCAACGCACGAAGCCTCTCCAACCCTAATATCACTAGTGAGAGAAGCGCAATCTACCAATGAAAAGGATGCTCACCCTGGGTGACAGTCTGCGCTTTCCCACTGTATGACGTCTTTTCTTGTGTTATTTGTACGTGTTTAGCTTGTGTTCCGCCTACTACGCACTGCTGAAGTGCGACTGAACTACTTAAGCATTACCTTCTTGCTCATCTGGAAGCAGAACACACACACATACACACACATACACAAAGAAAGAAAGAAAGAAAGAAAGAAAGAAAGAAAGAAAGAAAGAAAGAAAGAAAGAAAGAAAGAAAGAAAGAAAGAAAGAAAGAAAGAAAGAAAGAAAGAAAGAAAGAAAGAAAGCCCGTATTCCTGTGCGATAAGTTCAATAGGCCCCTTCGCACGAATACCCATAGGCATATTTTTTTGTAGCGTTAGCTACACTTGCTTAGCCGCAGCCGATTTCCCGTGGTTCCTCATGAGCCGTGCTGCGCATGCGCGAGGATGAGTGCGGAGCCGGCATCTCACACGCTCTCCGCCACCGCCGCGCGCGGCTCACCGCTGCTGGTGGCGGAGAGCGGGAGGAGTGGCGTCGTAGCCGGGCAGACAGACTGGCGCCGGCACGCGCGACTCGCCGCTGCTGCTCTGCGCATTCGAGAGGCGTGACGTCGTAACCATGGCGCGCGCAGCTATTCGCCTTCGCTGTGCAGTCGCCGTCTGACAATGCGCTGGTGCCGCTTGATAGCGCCTCTGACTGGCGTTTGCAGGTGGGTAACGCCATGGAGAAGGAGAGCGCAAATGCTGCTCAACGGCGCAGAAGAGCCGAGAAGCTTATCTCATCGGATCCCGAAGTAGTTGCCTGGCAATTAGCGGTTCAGCGTACGAAGAATGAAGAAGCAACCTGACGTTGAGCAAAAATAAATACGCATGTGCCACATATTACGTATACCGTGTGTGTGTCATTGGAGCAGCAGTAAGCATGACAATCAAGCTAATCCTAGACAATCTGGAAAGCTCAGAATAATCAGCTGAACATTTGCTAACGCTACGTATATCCTGGCATAGCCGAGCTAAGCCACTGCAAATTTTTTCTTATTCAGTTCTCCACGAAATATATAGCAGTTGAGTTTAGTCGGGAAGCAACGTGGCTGACAGGGCTTTAGCGCTACGGAGACGTTTAACACATGCGCACTTCTTCTTGCTCGAGTAACAGTATAAAAAATAACAGTTCACCACAGAGCTTCATCGATTGATTATATGCACGGCAGTGACTCAACAAAGGTACGGTTATTTTATGGCACAAAAGTAAGTTTTTTTTTTTTTTGAGGCAAATAACGTCCGCTGCCTTCCGTCAGTCTAGAACAACGCCACACAAACGCTCATGCTAAAGCAAACAAAAATGAGGGTTTGCGTAAATTACTACTATCTAATTGCAAGGCACGCCGTCTGGATTAATTTTAGCATGTGGGTTCATTAAAGTAGATCTAAATCTAAGCATATGGTTTTTCTGCATAAATTTCGCTTCAAGCTAAAATTGCACATGGCTACTCCGTTTTATCACTTCCGTGTCATTCCAATTTCTCTTTTTTGAACACGAAAGTGTGTTATGTCGCGGTCCACCAAGTACATCCGTTACGGATATGACGTTGATAAAATGAACTCAAGCGGGTGAGAAAGAAAAAAATGTTGCAGTGGCTTAGCTCGGTTATGCCAGAATAACGTAGCGTTAGTAAAGGTTCAGCTAATTATACTTAGCTTTCCTGATTGTCTAGGATTGGCTTGATTATCATGCTTACTGCTGCTCCAATGACACACACACGGTATACGTATTATGTGGCACATGTATGTTTATTTTGCCAGGCAACTACTTCGGGATCCGATGCGTTAAGCTTGTCCGCTCTTCTAAGCCCTTGAGCAGCATTTGCGCTCTCCTTCTCCATGTCTAAACAACACTGGCAAACGCCAGTCAGAGGTGCTATCAAGCGGCTCCAGCGCTGTGTCAGACGGCGACTGCACGGCGAAGGTGAGTAGCTGCGAGCGCGTCGGCACCAAAACGTCTGCCAAGGCTACAACGTCGCTCCTCTGGAAAGCGCAGACCGGCGGCGGCGGAATGCGCGGGAGGTGCCGGCTCCGGTGCGCGACATCACTGATCCTCGCGCATGCGCAGCACGGCTTTTGATGAGGCACGCGAAACTGGCTCGGCTAGGCCAGTGTAGCTAACGCTACAAAAATTTGCTAACGCAGTTCATTCTAGAGATAGTAGTGGCTCCAGTTATCGCACGTTCGCTATCCTGCTTATGTCTCGCTAAAACTGCTGTCTTTTCGAATACTGGAATGCGTCAACGCTGAGAAGAGTGAATTGCAGGCATCATTCCTGCATTTTCGGTCATGTGTCTGCAGTCGTACATTTAGATATCTGCCTGCCTGTCCAGTGTTGGACTGTCCGCATGGAAAGGGTATGCCGTACGCCCCACCTCTTGACCAGCCGATAAATGTTCGTCCGTACGTACCGCAGAAGCAAATTTCCTGTACAAAACTTACTATAGCTTTGAATGTGGCACACTCCAGTGTGTAATCTCCAAGGTCAAACCTCTGGCTACTCTCAAAACACCTTTTACATGAGTCAGCCATCGCTGTTGCATGTGAAATGTTGACATGTAATACCTGAGGCGCTTCTCTATATACACTTTGCTGATGTTGGCAGGAATAGATGCTGCAGACATGCGTTTCATTCAAGGACGAATTAATTGGGTAATCCAAAGTGCATTTATAAGAATTCTTCAACAAGGGGCCATAGGCCGGCAAAGTCGTCATGAGTCGACTAACTCAGACTGAGCCGCTGGTCTGAATTTGAGTGATTCCGGTTGAAGAAAATTTTGCTGAGTCTGAGTTCGAGGGAGCCATTAGAACAATTTATATTTTTTGAGTGAGTGTTAGCAACCGCCACTTTTTTTTGCCGACCTATGCAAAGACATCTGAAGGGACGCCCTCAACCGGTATTAGTAGTCACAGGTGCTGAGCCTCTCATGAAAAAACAAAAGGAAAATATTACCTTCTGTTCAAAAGAATGCATTTCTATACATTCCGGTCAGTGAAAGCGCAATATCAAAAACGAGGAAGCTGCCAGCGCACACGACTTCTCTCGCGTGTGACGTGACATTCCTGACATATGTACTCGCAAATGCCCGTCGACACGCATTTTTTCTTCATCTCAGCGAGCGCGCCGGCGTGGTGACAGCGTTATTCGCGAATGACAGCTGCTCACCGATACAAAATAAAACACTATTTTTTTTTCTCTTTTTCATCCTCCACAAGCACTCAACAACGTGGCAAGCCGCGCCACTTTCTCGCGAGGAACAAGCCTCAAAAAAAAGCGAACTGCGTTCCCACTTACATTGTATCCCAGTACACACATCGGTCGGGGTCGAACGCTAAATAAAATACAAAGAAACAAAAGATGGTTTGAGAAGGAACAGTGGCAGAGTAAATTGTGAGTCGGGTACGAAAACTCTATAGTGGCGTGACTCAGCGCGTGCGTTGGTGGGGACGCAGGCACCGTTAACGTCTCCAACCGGTGCCCGTGTGTGCGCCCGTGCGCGGGTGAAAATCTGTTTACCCGGAATGCCAATTGGGCTCCCCGAGCAACTACCGTCGTCAGCGAGGGCGCCCCCGCGTTTGCGGCGCCACTGCTGCGGCTGCCCTGCATCGGAACGTTCGGCGATTTGGTGGGGATAAGAAGGGAGCCGACCGTCGCGCCATCTAGGGAGAAGGGGAAGGTGATTGTGCCGCTTCCGTATTCCGAAGTCTCTCCCTCTTTCCCCAAAAGGGGACGCCCTCCTTCCCTAACTCTAAGCCTGGGGGTAAACTGGGAAAGGGGGAAAAGCCAAACGGGAGCACCGCGGCAGCCGCATCACGATGCAGGATGAGTTTGAAGGGCATGAACAACGAAAAATCGAGCGATACACTCAAGTTGAAAGCCGATGGTCAGTAGTTTTTTTTTTCTTTTTTGTTGGTTTTTCGTAATATGTGTCTGCACCACTTCTGCGGGAGTTGAAACTACTGACGATGCTTGCCATTTCCAGTTTTAGTGCGCGGAAAGCCGCACAGCCGTTCAGAAAATAAGAATAACAAGAACTTCCACCCGCAAATCAGAGTCCGCAAGACTGAGTAGTATACTACGCTGCATGTGCGCACCGTAATAAGCGACAAATTGAGGAATCCCACGGTTACCCGTGGGAATACAGCAGTTCCGCTAAGAGAAATGATACCGGCAATGCATTTTTTTTCCTTCCAATCATTTAACTCCTGGAATGTTCACAATTTTTACAGCAATACCAAATGCAGAAAATACATAGAGCTATATATGCAAATTAGGCGTGTAGGTTCGCCTGATCGCAGAAAGGCAAGACAACTACCCTCTTAATCGGAGAACAGCTTCCGTCGGTCCAATATCGCTCAGTGATAGAAAACGGGCGGTTAGGTTGCAGTGACGTTCCCGGACCAGCTAGCTGTGACGTCATAGATTTAGGCTGCGCTTGCTCGAGCCATCTATTTGCCGTATAGCTGGCCTGAGAACTACTGCGCTAACGCTCGTCTCGCGTCTTTGTTCCTCGCTTGTCTTCGTTTTTTTTTTCGTTTTTTTTTTGTTGCTACCTGCTAAAGTACTGCTAGCTCAAGTCGACCCTCGCGTTACAACCGAATACCAAAATAACTATTTTTTTTTTCCTGGACGCTATGAAAAGGCACCCCTAGCGTTGAAATTGTGGTCTCCTTACAATCGAGTAAATACGGTATACATCTTGTGCTATAGCAATTAAAGGCTGAGCTTTGCTTCTATGGGGAACCTTCACTGCACCGCAACGGCCTATATGCGAGAAAACCGGTAGTTTAAAATATACGACGCTACAACAACGTGACGTAAGGGTTTCGGCAAAAAATCGAAAACAATAAATTTTGAAGATATGATTTTTTTTATAGTAATGAGCTGTCATTCTGAAAAACTGGACGGACAGTTCCGCAAACATTTTTTTTTCGGCGTAAGCTATTTTAGTATTTTCATTTTCATTCCTTTAACCTTTGTAAGTAGCTTTAGTCCAAGAGAAAGTATGGTAGCGGGTTGTCTTAGTTCTTATGCATATAAAAGACGCTTTCAGGGGATAAGAAGGCGAGACGGGGGTAACCATGGCATGCCTGAAGTACGCTGAGGAGCGGAAGGCGAAAGCTTTAGATATCTCACCAAACGCGAATAGTGACCGCCGGAGACGGCAGTAACACGAATGCCGCAAAAGGTCGCATGACTCGAGATTACGAGTTCATGACGTCATCACGTGACGTCATGGCGTCGGAGGGCGCCAAAATTTGTGACGTCATTGTGACGTCATCATGACATCACATGATGACGTCTTCACACGAAACTATCGCGTCGTCTAAGGTAGACCGTTCCCGGAGGCAATTCAAACCAACTGAGGCGCAGAAAACTTCCGGGGAAGGGGGGGGGGGGGGCAGGTGTGTGTGTAGGGGGGGGTGTTCAATAAGACATCGACTGATGAGAGAATATAAGAAAATGGCTTTCGCGTTCAAGTCGTCTTAGGCGAACGAATAACGGACTCTGTGAGTTTTCTTTTTAAATTCACTACGTCAGGTTCTTGTTCAGCTTGCTATGTTGTACTGCCACTTAAATGAGTGAAAATTTTTGAAGGGACAGGAGGACGTTTAAGGTTGCTCTGGGTCATTAATCGCTTATGAACAATTGCCAACAGTATGATCTTGAGATTGGGGTGTATTTATATGCCATTCTAAGCCTACAACATTCTTTCTTTTCCAGCCGGTGTGAAGGTGCCAGACATAAACAGAAAGCCCAAGACGAACGACCAAATGGTGAGTCGTGTGCGTATACCTTATGCCGATCAGGGAAGTTCTCTACGACTTCGTTTGTCATTATTTCACTTGCTTCCCTGAAAACTGTAATACATAGTTCCAATATATGTGATAGGGAATTATCTTCAGTAATTTCCACAAGACTTCTCTAAAACCGTACTTGACGCCATTTCTCTCACTTTTGTGTGTGTGTGTGTGTGTGTGTGTGTGTGTGTGTGTGTGTGTGTGATGCGACATGTCCTTGGTCGCTACTCCGTCGCTTTGACAAGGTGTTTGAGTCGTACACCCGCTGCGTAAAAAAAAATAAAAAAAGAACAACTCAGGTGTCCTTTCTGCTTCTACAGTGAAACCTCGGTGATACGAATCTCACGGGACCACCAATAATATTCGTATCATCCGAAATTCGTATCACCAGAAAGCATGAAAAATTAGCGGGCGACAAAAGAAAGCTGGCGTACATTTTCATTTATTGTTTGTGAGGACTGCGGCAACGTCTGTAAGAATCCTGAATGATTGTCAGTAAAGTTTTTAGATGTCGGCAGTCATACCAGTACTCGTAAATATACGGCCCGTACGCGCGCATTTAATCAATGAACCAGGTGCGTTGTGATCCGCGACCTTCGGAGGCCGTGACGCGTCTGTGAAGGTTTATTCTGACCTTAAGAAAAGTGTTTTTCTTACACCGTGATTCTGACCATGTGGCGATGCGGCGCGCATGCCCACGCTTGCGTTCTCGCGCTCGCACGTGCTTGGCGCGTCTTCCGCGACAGCGCGGACAGTACCTCTTCGTACCTGGGTGGTGGCGAACGTTCGTATCAAACGTCGCTGGGTGAACATCTGTTCGCAACAACCGTACTCCATTACATTACAGGCCAATGGGCCTTGGCCGGGACCAACGAAAGATTCGTATCACCCCGAAATTCGTATGAGCTGTGATCGTATCACCGAGGTTTCACTGTATACTGATCGAAACTTGTCTTACAGACACTAAATGTTACGGCTACTAAACGCAAATCGACAAATGAGGGGGCGTGAAACGATGCGAACGCTAAACTTTGCTGCAACGCGCTCCCTAGCGCTCACTTTATCTAATTCTCCCTTAATTGTCAATTAGTGCTATGTGACCTTGGTTACGAATCCTTAACAGCGCAAAAGTCACGAGGGGCAGAAGAGAGGACAAAGAGCGCTAACTTCCCGCTAACTTTAGTAGGAAGATAGCGCTCTGTGTCCTCTCTTCTGTCCCCTCGTTTCTTTCGCTCTGTTAAGGGCTCGTAATTATGGTGCACCAACACGCCCAATCCTACACTCTTCTGCTAAGAGGCTGCAATATTTACAACCCGTAAAGGCTCATTCGCACTTGCGACTTGCACCGGCCGCGCGACCATTTGCGATTGGCGACCAAAAAGCGGCTATACGCAACTGACGTTCACACTTGCGTTCGACTTAAAGCCATCGCCCCACAGAATTCACGTCTGCTCGCATATGGCTCGCATTACCGTTACCCCGTAAAATAAGCTGATGTCCTGTTCCTGCGCATCTGATTGGTCCAGACGTTTGAGACTGCAGTCGCGCGACTGAAAAATCGAGCAGCGAGCGACTGAGCCAAATCAGTCGCCTTGCGGCCAACGCGGCCATTTGAGACCAGCCGCTGTACGACAAACTTGGTCGCGCGACCGGTACCAGTCGCAGGTGTGAACGAGCCTGAAAGCAGTATGAACCGGCAAGTTCAGTAACAGCTACCACGTACCGACAAACTTTCCTCCTTCCTGACGCTGGTCTTCGCGGATAATTCCTTATACCCAACTCCGGAAGTGACTGGATTAGCTTAGTCACCTTCGTGACCATTATCTAAGGAAGTCCAAAAGCTCTAGTCGTCGCTGGTCAACGCTTTGCCACTCGATGAGATTTCGCATGACATCCACTTCTCGCCCACTGTGGGCGATACGCTCTCGCTAAAGTTATAGACGACGACATAGGTCGCCAAACTCACTCATTGGTCGACTCATACTCACCTAGGCTCAGCTCGCCCCGTGACTGTCCTGAGTCTGAGCATGTCCGGGTGAGTAGCACTTTTGTGAACTTGAGTTCGAGTGGGTCCCGTTCAGGAAAATTTTGGTGAGTCCGGTCCGACTGCGAGTGAGCTCTAAGCGCAGAATCTATTTCTTGAGTGAGTTGGAGTGAGCTGAAGTTTTTTTGCCGACCAGTAGACCGTTGCATCGGGCGAGGTCTGGCAACCAACGCTTTCCTTCTTTCTGGCTCGTGCGCGATGGCGCGGAGTACTGTGCGGGCTGCTCGTGCTTATTGGACGAGTGGCGTTGTCGTCAAACGAGTCTTGCGTGTTTTAGACCGATCTGTGGATTTTCTTCTCTTTTATTGCGATGTCAGCCAGCGAAAAGTCAACGGGAAACACTGCGCCGTCTTTGGTTGTTCTAACAACTACACAAAAAAGGAAACTGCTTTCTGGATAAATATGCGACGTTCATCACCAAGCGCGGAGTGTTTGCGATTGCGGACACTTCAAGGTACATCGTTTGTGTTACGTTACAGGTCCTAAATCGGCAAGTGCCGAAATATACCCTATATTCCCAGTGTCCCACACAGTCAACTGACAATTGGATATGGCCAGATAGGCGAACAAACATAAGCGGTCAAGTACGGCCCTGTCTGGTAAAGCGCGAAACATCGAGGCACCACTGGAGTAGCCACCGGACTTGTTTTTGCTTCGTTTTCTTATTATGTTATAATATTATGTGGTATACGTCTAACAATTAGCCTCGCAGCTCGGCTCAGCAGGGTCATCGCTGCAGTGTATGTAGCGGTATTAGCACGGACGAGAAATACCTCACTTCGCAGCAGGGTAACCGGCATCATACATTTAATTTGTTCTCGGCAGCGCCCTTGTAAAAGACCGCCCTTGTCGAAATATTTTCGCGGTTTAACGACAGACAGCGCAGAAAATATATGATCACGACCACTTACGACACGTTCGCACCGCCGTACGTTAACATCATTGACCCTCAATTGATCAAACCTTTTCAGGACGTCTCACAGAGTTATTTCCTACCTAAACTGCATCACTTGATACGAGATTCCGCGCGTCAGAGCGAAAATAAATGGCTGCAACTGCAACCGCACGCATACCTTCTATACAAGTGCGGAGCTTTGAACATGCCAGTCGGTTGCCAGACCAGAGACGGCGCCGCCCACTAGGCAATAGGGCGGCGCCCACGGAGAAGAGGTCTAAATGAACGATGCTCACCTGTTCCTCGACGCAAGCTTGCTAGAGCCTGTCCGATTCATGCCAACCGCTTTTGTCGAAAGCCTGGACTAGAGAATGTTACATGACTGCCATGTAAATGTTTGCAACCATTGCAACTGGTGATAATCCTATGATGGCAAAATTAATTGCAATGACTAAATTTATTTTTTACTTCGGTGTTGTTCAACCCTTCAGGCCCAGCGATTGCAATTGGAATCATAAATCTTGTAAGCCATTCAGCAAGCGCCTGGTAATGTAAAGCCTTCTTCTTCTTCAGGAGCTCATATTTAGCCTCTGCTCTAACTATGGTGGCAACCTGGCACACTCAACAAAGCGAGGTCACATGTGAACGAAGAAATTCGTTCACATGTTCGCGCATTTCGCTGAGGCGACTTCTTGTTTCACCGTGCAGAAGTAGGGCATTTATCATAGTTCTGTGTCGAAAATTTGAACTGTGGCTATTGGGTATTATGCTATCCCATCAAAATCATTTTTAAGTAAGATATTAAGAAAAACTGATCGAAAGATTACGAAATAATAATTCATTCACAAATTAGTTCGGTCGCCAATTACTCTTGATTGAAAAGTGAAGCACATATTTTTTTTTCATCTTTTTGGACTACCGTGATCAACCTCATCTCAAATTGTCACCACAACCAGTTGCTTACACCAAAAAAAAATAAATCGGGACTGAAAGGGTTAGACTACCAAACTACGACGGTTATCTAAATATGCTGCAATTTAGTAGTATAACATTACGGGGGAAAAAAAGGAGAACACAGAACGATGTTACGCTCTTTCTGTATTCACATTTATTTTCGAAAGTTATTTCGCACTGCGCCTCATTAGCTATATATGTCGGATAAATACCAACTCGGCGCACATAGTATAACATTCATAGTAAAAAACAGCGCGAAAACACAAGGACGAGACAGATGAAACGGGACCAGCGTTTCATCTGTCTCGTCCTTGTGTTTTCGCGCTGTTTTTTACTATGAATGTGTACCAACAAGCTCAAGTTCGCACGCTAGTATAACATGTACTACAGAGAGCGTCAAAAAATCAGAGACCACGAGACACTGGAAAAAGCTGTATGTTCCCGCTGCTTCGGCAGGCAGCGTTGAATTTAGGTTTCAGACCCGTTCTATAACGCGTTAACAACGTGCCCTGTGTAATTGGGCCGATTACAGTCCAAATTCCTGGAAAATTCAAAGTTTTTCAAACCTACTGGTCTGTAGACATCTCACGCCGACTGTACAATAAAAGTATTCGGCGATTCTTTTATTCATGTGTCTCCCTGAGTCGTCATTAAAGAAAATAAAATGAAATGAAAATTAACGTTGTAAACTCAACAAAGCACGTCTCAGTGTCTAACTCTCAGAGAAGACGCGCAAAGTAAGTTCACGGCAGTTGAAGTTAGTGTTAACCTAAGATGGCGAAAGAAAGCTTTTCAAAGTTTCATTTTCCTTGTAAATCGGTGGCGAGACGGAAAAAAACAAGCTTCTTCACAAGATTGATGCGCCACAAAGATACAACCTGAATTCTTCTTTTTTTCGTTTTCTTCCTTTTTTTATTGCTTGGTAAAAAGGGTGGATTTGCATTGAAGCACGTCTCCGCAATTTCTACAATCGCACAATGTTAGTCCTAGCCACGTGACTGGGAATACGAACACGGACGGGAAATACGGCCGTTTTGCTTCTGCTTTATTTTTCTCCATTGCCTTAGACGAGAGAACGGATGTGACGTAAATGGCCGGAACTAATCGAGATTTGTGCGCACCGTACAGCCTTCAATTCGATTCCCCCCCTTTTTTTTTTAACGTTCGCTTCAGTACCACTATATATTTGATTCCTCTGTTCCTTCCCGCCTCAGCGGCACGCGCAGCCGGATCTACGTTGCAAACTCGCGTAGAGAACGAAACCCCATCACGGGGAGAAACTTGAGAATCTCTATCGCATAAAGGTAGCACGTGACTCCCGCTGTTCTATTATGCCGAGGGACACGTGATCCGAGTGTCAATTGGATTACAACGCGCCACCGCCCGTACCGCAATCCACGGCGCATTGTGGCGGTACTTTTTCTCTTCGTTTCGTTTTTTTTTTCCTCACTATTTCCCCTCGTAGTAGCTCAGCCGAGCTACCTTGACGTCACCTGCTGACGTCACGTCTACTTATTAACGAGATCTTCGGCTTGTCTATTTTTTATAATTGTGGCCGTACTATTTCAGCAGTGTGAGTGAGGTTAACGCATCGTGTATTCTCGTGGGCCTCCGCAAGAACAAAATACCTTCGACGTTTGGAAAAGATAACCGACAGCACGGAAATTAGTGCAGTTGAGTAAAGGAGGCATGTTTGCTGTATTGCGGCGTAAAGAAACAACGTTTTTTGCAGTCTTTGTTTTCGTTTTTCGTTGTATGGTCAGTGCTACAAGACCGCGGTGTTGTTTGGCTAGGCAATCAATTTGTAGTACATTCAAGAGCGGTGATTGGTAGTGCCACAGGTTCCTTAATTCATGCTCGTATCGATGAAAACTTTCGTTGTCACTGAACGCACTTTCTACAAAGCGAGCTTGTGTCCGAGAAATAATCGCCAGACATGTACCTGTGACGAAGCCGGTTTCAGAGAGATCCTCGAAAGGACGGCATCGAGGACATAGACACAGCACCAACCTTTACCTAGACCAACACGTGCTCTGGCTGAATATGTGTTAGAGGAGTTGGCTTTGCACATAGTCAGTCAATAGATTCAACTAATCAAATAAACAAATAAATAAATAAATAAATAAATAAATAAATAAATAAATAAATAAATAAATAAATAAATAAATAAATAAATAAACTGCTGGCAGTTTGCACTAAGTCGCGAAAACCTTGGAACAGCGAAGCACGGGCCCGTCGCCGCTCGTACTCCCCGTCAACCGACACGTCTAGCTTCGAGATGCGCGGCTTCCTCCTCGGCAGTACGCATCTTGGCTATGCACCATGGAGCGGAGGTCCCGCGCGATGCCTCCGTCGGCGGGCGCGGCTTAGATACTGCGCGTGCGCGGCTTGGCCTGGTGGTGCGGTATCTGGTCAGTAGACGACGCGATGCTTGCTTTTCCTTTCTTTCTATCTTTGTTGCTGTATCTCTACTTCTTTCTCTCTCCTTCGTTCGTGTTCTCTCTGTCTCACTTTCTTTTTCTTTCTGCATTTCTTTATATTTCTTTCCCTTTCGCATTCTTTCTGTGCTACGCTTTACTCTCTCCCCTCCTCCTTTCCCTTCTCCTCACCATGACATCTCCCCTCCTCACGCTCACTTCCCTTTCCCACCCCCTTGCTACACTATGCTATACAAGGCTATGTTACGCTCTGCTAGCGTGCCTGGATAGCCGAGTGGTCGGGACGCTCGCGTTCGGATCGAGGGCACGCGGGTTCGAGTCCCGCCTCGTGAAGAACTTTTTTACGGCAAGAATTTTTCTCTTCCTCTTTCTTTATATCTTTCTTTTCGTATCTCTGTTTCTCTCTTTCTTCTTTCTCTCTGTCTCTCTGTACTTGTTCTCAGGGTCATTAATGGCCACGCCGTAACGGTGAGTAGGGGAATCTGCCCAAATCCTGCGGCGCGTACCTGTTTATGATGATGATAGTTTTCGGGCATGGCCACACACTTTACGCCGAGCCAGAACAGCTTCGCTATTGAGAAATACGCTTCCCTTATTCCGGACAAGAAACTTTGTTCGTAATTTCTAGCCAATCCACAAACTGCATCCACAGGTGCGCCAGAGGAACGAATTTAACAAAATTTGCACGAAGGAAATAGTGACGGAACTGACATGAAGAGGGTGTTCTGAGGGGCCAATTAGTACATGATGCAGAGATACACGAGGAATCATTAAGTTACAGAGCAACAACCGCACAGATTAATATTTCTTTTTCTGCACCTAAATCACGGCACTTTGATGCATTTCCAGTGCTTAACTAGCACATGACATACTGCTTGAAGTGCTTCTTAGACGTTCACGTAGACCGTTTTTCATGCTGACCAGAATGAAAACACGTGAAAATTATTTTCGTAACGTCGTTTTAATTTTGTCGTGCAACGGCGGTTCTTTTCGTTGCTCCTATTCCGGATGTGTAGCTCCGTAGCAATATTTTTAATACGCACAGAAAACTAGAAAGCCCAATGAGTAACTACGCTGTTTTTGTGTATTTGTGTTGTGCTGAAGTAATTTTATGAGCCCCTAAATGTTTTTCACGGATGTTTTTTCGAACTTCATTTGGCTCCACTGAAACCCATTTTATAACAAGAACATATTTATCATTAAAAAACTACAAAAAAACAACAAGCCGCTTTCGAGTATGTAACAGCACCCAAGAGCTGTTGGCATCCATTATATGAGATGACGTCACTTCGCGACATCGATAACTCGACGGAAGCAATCGCACGAGGAAAACGACCGAGCGATTTTTTCTCCCCATACGTATTTTTGTTTCTTGGTCTCGTATGGAGCCGTGCTCTTTTTGCATGCCCATACACACAGCCTTACACAACCAACCAAAAAAAAAATAACGAGTCATAGCCTTTTTTTTGCCTTGTTTCCTGCAGATTGCACAGCTTAACGGCGTCACCACAGCGCGACGAATTCGGCGGGCTTATATACCAGGAGAGGAGGTAGGAGGGAACCCCGTGGCGGTGCCCCAACTAACTGTTGCCGCTCTGAGGGAATGAATCAGCCACAGGCCGTAAATCACGCGGTCCACTAATGCCCAGGCGAGGGCGGTGGGCGCGAGGGTTCGACGAAGATCGGGAGGTCACGTGGCATCAGCTCCCCGTTTGCGACAAACCTCACGCATGAGCTCTAGTTCGGCTGCAATTCTGCAATGCCTTGAAACAACTTTTCTTCTTGCATAAGTACTAAGGAGCTCTGGGGGTCGGTGTCGCTTCGAAGCTGCAACCAACCAACATTGAGCAGGTTTATCCTCCCGGCGATAAAGTAGAATGTGCTTCGACAACAGTATTGATAAGCAAATTTTAACAATTCGAAAAAATTTGTTCCTTTCTAATAACCAAAGTTTCTCCTAATTATCTCGCACACAAAATTAAAAAAAAACACATTGCCGCAGAAATGCAAGTAACTTCATAAATTAGATGGGAACAATGAGTTCGGTCTGATGAAATCGAATCCCGCTCACAGAAGCGCTCGCATACAGAATAATAGAACGTAAAATACGATCGTGAAGAATACATTTTAATACGTACCTATGAGTAAATGTATACTCCTATATGCATGCCTTTATATGATCGATTTTGCTTTTTTTTCCCTCTTAGCTGACCTGAACATAATTTGTTGTATATTGTATTGGACCGGCCACTGGCCGCTTTAGGCTACCGGTCCAAATAATCCTTGTATGCGCAATTTTGTTGGTAAAAATGAAGTACCGTTGATTGATTGATTGATTGATTGATTGATTGATTGATTGATTGATTGATTGATTGATTGATTGATTGATTGATTGGTTGATTGATTGATTGATTGATTGATTGATTGATTGATTGATTGAGTGATTGATTGATTGATTGATTTCTGAGTAGAGGAAGGCGCAAGGGACTTGCACTTGCGGCGATGTATTGACGTAGAATGAAAACAGAATACTTGATTTCAACAGGTCAGCAGTCTGGCTTAAAATGACCCATGAAGAAATAAATCGTTACCATCACTCGGTTGTAGCGCGTACGTGACTCCACTTAAATAACCATATGTTGATTCTATCTTCAACTAGGCAGTTTTCATTAATTACAATGACATTATTTGACATTCAGTGATAACCTTTCATTTGCTGGCTGCGGAGTACCCTCGGTACTAGGTCCGCAGGAATGTCGTCAGTGAGGCCCGACAGGTAACACTGTGCTGCTTTGAAGCACTGTATCTGTCCAGAGACCAGTGCGGCCATACAGTAAGCATGGTCAAGGCAAAGAGATTTTTGGATGCAGTTAAACAAAACTTAATTTACGAGGAGTAATGAGACAAGAAACTAGAGCATTGGTGGCGTAAAAGCAGGGAACATGAAGGATTGATTTTAGGTTGCTTATGATTTGTGCGATGACTGACTCGTTGAATCAGACTGCGTGCCCTAAAGCCTAATAACAGGCACTGAATTACGATCTTGATAGCATCGACCATAGCATCTTCTGAAAGAGGACACTCATTAATTTCCGTTTGTTCCTCCCTCAGTTTGTCCATCCATCCATCCGTCTGTCAGTCCATCCATCCCTGCATGCAATCATCCATCCATCCTATCATCCATCCGTAGTGTCGTCACTACGTCATAATGACGCCACAGGTTTTGGGGAGATCTGTAACGTCACGACGACGTCATATGACGGCGTCACCACGTGAGGATTTTTCGCATGACTCGTAGTTGACGCCGACGCCACCGACGGTCACTCTTCGCGTTTGATGAGGCGTCTAAGTCTTTCGCTTCAACACATCTGCCATCGAATCTTCCGGGAAAATATTCGGCAGCGTGTTAAACTGCTGCACGTACTTGAAGGCGAAAGCCTGCAATTCTTGCAAGAGGTGAGAGCCGCAGCGTGACAGACGCGCATTAAAATACCTTGACGGTCTCAGTCATTGCTCCACCCACATTAAGCTTTCTGCACATCAAGTGGCGTTGCACTATTTCTGGGACCGACCCACCTTTCACCAAGCGACGATGCCATGCGATGACGTGCACATTACGTCATTTTGACGTCATTAGCGATGCATATCACGTGCGTTACTGTACCGCTTCGTTCGCCTGCCGAATTTCGCTCAAGGGCCCGCGCAACGAGATGCTTAAGGATTTCGCCTTAATATAAAAGGTAAAATATTTAGAGCACTGTGTATACTCGCGGACACTTTTCTTGGCAATGAAGCGAAGGCTACAGAGCCAAATCACGCGTATCCTAACGCTAATGAATGTAGTCCCACAGTTGTGCCCGTATTTGCTGTGTGAGATATCAAAAATACTCCTTTATTTCCTGTATGTAACCTTTCACACAGGACGCTGCTCACACCAGTTAGATAGGGGCGAAGCACCTTAGGGTGTCGGCGTGCATCGTCGTCTGCTGTCTGTCGCCGCGTGCATCGTCGTGTCCTGTCCATTTGCTTGAGCGTAAGAGAGGGCGCTACCGCTTCAGCGCTCGCCGTGTGACGACAGAGAGCGAACGGCGCGCTGACTATGGAAACGCTCTTTCTGCGATGAACGCTGAACTACCAGCTCGCAAGGAACAAAACGCGCCCTCGCCCGCGAGAGACAACACCGACGCAGGCAGCGTCTGCTAGCGAGTTTCTTGATTCTAAAATCAGCAGTTGTTCCTTGTTACGAATACAACCGATGATCGAAGCTCCTTAGAAATGGGACGCATATACTCCATCTCACAAGCTGGTTGCAGCAGGTACGGGACTTCTTAGCCAATAGTATAGCCAATAGGAAGAGCGAACACCCCTCACGATGTATTCATCCGCGCCGAGTCGTCTGCTTGGCGTCCCCATGGTGTCTGCGCTCACGCGTTGGTTGAGTAAGCCCACGGCAGCAACCAACGCTCTTAGCGTTGGGCAGCATAAGCAGAACCGCAAAAAAAAAAAAACAGCGCGCGTTCGACGAGTAAAGAGAGCGCGCGACAGCAACCAACGCTCTTAGCGTTGGTGAGCAACGGTAGCGCTGTAAAACAAAATCCTGGCAGCACATCGTCGACGCTTGTTCCTTGCGCCTCGAAATTATCGTCACCGCCGTGAGCTGTGTGACCCGTAAGTTCTAAGCCTACGCTTGTGTTCGCGTTGTATTTGCGTCCTGACCAAGGAGGTTTAAATAACCTCCTTGGTCCTGACACTTCGACAGCAATGTATTCGCGTCTATTTTGCGCTGTTTCCAAGATTCATTTTTCAAATTCTCGGGTGCAAGGCTTAGCAGGCGTGGCTGAACAGAGAGCTAGGCTTAATGATAGGGAAGAAACGTACCTTATACTTGGTGCTCAACGTGAGATGACACAAAGCGATAGCCGATTCCGCCGTTTATTTATTGCTCTGAGGACAATGGGCAGTAGCAAGCGCGAGTTTGGATCCAAGCGGGCGATCGCGTCTGCATAGGCGTTACCATGTTGGTTTGTCATCACAGTTATTGGCAGTTACCGGTAAAATAATTAAATTCTTATGACGTGCATGGGGATCGTGGTCGGCCTATCATGTATCGCTGTGACGTAGCACGTGCCAAACAAATGTGGTTTTCTTAACCTCTTCCGATTATGATGCAATAACAAACAGAACTATGTTTTGCTGCGCAAGCACGTGGTTTGTTTACACCTCGTAGCTTCCACTCTGCTACAACCAGCTTCTGAGATGGAGTACATGTACGTTTTGAAACTGTCTATTGCGCCGCGCGCCGAACGCCACTCGCGCCTTGTTAATTGTTTTTATTCTTCGCGCCGCGCGCGGAATTTCATTGCCATTTTGTGCCGGCGCCGCATCTACGTTGAAGGGAGCTTCGACGGCGACGGCGGTGTGCAGGCCTACCGACTGCTCGCGATAGTCAACCGTTCACCGGCCACCCCGTATATATAGGCATTTGATTTGACCTGAAATGTAGTACCGGTGGGAGGCTTCTCTTGTGCGTAGTTGAGCAATAAAGATTCGCAGCGTACACGTTAACTAAAAGCGGACTGCGGGTCTCTGTGTCTAGTCTTTCTTCTGTCTTTCATTGCCCATTAGCAGTGATTTTGGTGTTGGAAACACCGGCGCACACTGCGTGCCTCGCCCCTCCACAGGTTTCACGTTAGTGGAGCTGAAACGCCCTTCCCTACATACTTCGCGCCTCCCGATTTCTTTTTTTGCATTTGTTTTACTTTACACGTTGCCACTTTGCGTTTTCGCACGCGTGAGAAAGTCGCGCTTGTTACATGCACGTCGAACGCTAAGTGGCGTCTGCGTCGATTAAACGCTGGTTGCGCGCAGCCATCCTTTCCCACAGCGATGCGAAACGCGCGCCATACCGGAGTACTTCGCGCAGCAGTACATGAAGAGAAGCTCGGCCCCCGTAGCTTTCTCTCCATTGCCAAGAAAAGTTGTCCGCGAACATAGTACGCTATCATGCGCGTTTGGAAAAATGATTGACGATTGAGAGTGCTATATGCACCCTACTAAGGGAGAGCGATGCCGCACTGCCAGGAAGGGTTTTTCCACTGGCGACAAGTGAAGCACACGACATGTTCCAGATTCCTCGCTACACGCCCTTCAGAAATATGATGGCCACATTGGTTGATTTAGTTAACGTATTGTATCGATTTAATACTTGATACGATTTTTATTAAGGTATTTGAGGAGCGTTTTGACCGCTACATATGACTTTTATCGGATAATTTGTGATGTTCCAGGCGGAAAGGAAATAAATCTCTCATGTATTTACAGAAGGTGTACAGGTATGTGCTTAGCGCAATGGTGTTTGTTCTAGCTCTTTGGTGGTGCGTTAAAAACAAACCAAAAACTGTGCACTCGTTAAAAATATCGCGCCTTGCGCATATTTATGCATCCGTATTTCTCAGTGCCGAACAAAGCAGCATCTAATTCCATGAAGTGTGCCTGGCGCAGCGTAGCCGCAGCTGCTTTTGCGCCATTAAAAACTGAATTAACTAATTCTATCAAGAATCAAGGTACCTTTTGCTTTCGTGTTACCATCGGTTGATATCAAAGATGGATTTAGCGTCTATATTCTTTTTATCATTATGCGCCCCAACAAACATCGGAAGGAGATTCGTTGTGTTCTTCGTGTTCGTTGTTTCTTGTGTTCCTGTCCCTTCGGTGCGCTATAGGTGTTAAGAAAAAAAAGTAAGAAAATCAAGACGCAACAGCAGCCAGAAGGGGAGGAGCAGAAGGAAGGAAACGCAGGACGGTCAACCAGATGCGCGTCCGGTTTGCTATCCTACGCTCGGCGAAGGGGATTAAGAGATGAAAAGCTGGAAAGATAGAAGTGGTGAGCATACGAAAAATCCACATGAGGTTGAACAACACTTCTGCGTTTCGTGCAGCTCGAATAAAAAAAATAGTGTTGGTTCGTAGATGAATCAGGAATTTTGCTTAACCAGCCACCTTGATGTGGGGCACTGGTGTAGCCGGAGGGGGGGGGGGGGTCGAATAGGTACTGCCCCCCCCCCCTCGAAAACATTCAGTTTTGCATGTGTGTACATACACGCAAGCATGCAACACCCCCCACCCCCCAACCTCTGCCCATAAAAAGATTTCTGGCTACGCCCCTGCACTGGGGAGTCGTTTTGAGAGATCGAAATAAAGAAAAGTAGGCGGTAAAGTGACCTCAATCACACATTCGTAGACATTACAGGTCTGTTACGGAGCGCGCAAACTATTGTGCGAAGGTGACTGCATAAGCCAGAGCACCTGTCAAGAAATGCAGAATTTCCGTAATCGAGCCCTTTTCAAACAGTGTATCATGGTGGCGAATTAGAGATCATGTAAAAACGCAGTGAATCACTTCTGTGAGCCCGTTTATAAGAGAACGTGTGGGAGATGACTGGCTCTCAGCATTCGCTCTCCGTAGATTTGAGAAAAGGATGCTGAAAGGCGTGCTCTGCCCACAGTAAACAGCAACCAAGCAGCTTCATTGTGATCAATGTGTTTCTCTCTACGGAAAAGGGTAAACTCATAGACTTGCTTTGGGATCTTGGAGTTCTCCGCCTTCATTCGTTCACAAAACTTTCCTTTTCCCCAGTACGGGGTAGCCAACCGGAGATTTCCCCTGATTAACCTTACCGCCTTTGCTCTGCCTTTCTCTCTCTCTCTCTCTCTCTCTCTCTCTCACGGAGTTTCCAACTATATGCTATCTCGTTAAGCCTGAATGTACTGTGAAGCCCTTAGTTTTAAACGCGATGGAGAAATAGATGGCGCCTAACTCCACCGCGTGGGACAGAGTTCCCCTAAAAAAAACAGAAATAAACGACAGAACAACTGACATTTGGACGAGTTGAATGTGGTTGGGGAGATGTCGAGTGGTTCAGCACGAAACGATCAGCGCATGCGTTACTGCGCCTTCTTGTCTCTATTCTCGTTCGCTTCGCGCTGAACCACTCAACATGTTTAAGTTTATAATAACTGTTGAGGTTTTACGTCCCAAAACCACGAAACGATTATGAGGGACTCCGAAGTGGAGGGCTCCGGTAGTTTCGACTATCTGGTGTTCTTTAACGTGCACCTAAATCTAGGTACACGGGCCTCGAGCATTTCGCCTCCATCGAAACGCGGCCGACAGGGCCGGTATTCGATCCCGCGACCTTCGAGTCGGCAGTCGAGCGCCATAACCACTGGACCACCGTGGCGGTAACTGAGCTAACCTTGCTCTGCAGTAAAGCTTTCCGGGAGCTATCGCCTTACAACATCAGAGTCTCGTTCCAAAGGCCGCGCTCTCCGAGTTAAGAACCGTTCAGAGCTTGAAGAATGGGGAACGCTCCCGAAATGAGCAAGCGGAAATTAAGGATGAATGGCTCGGCAACTGCCCTACAGCCCCCTCGCCCTTCTTCATCTCTGTTTTTGAATCAGCCGAGGCGGGAAGAGGGGGGGGGGAGAGGAGATGGATGGGAGAGGGGCGGGTACCTTGTGGGCGCGGATGCCAGCCTCCATCGGAGCGTGCATAAAGGAACGCAACAGGGATGTAGTGACCCCGCTAGGGTGCGTAGGGAGCTGTTGATCCAGGGGAGACTCCCGGCACCGCACTGCTCGGTCATCGGTGAGAGTGCGGGGGATGAGGTACGACGGCGCGCCCCTGTACCACGTGTGGCAGGACGGTTAACGCACTTTTTTTCTGAGGCTGTTTGTTTTATTACTCTAAATTTATAGCCCGAAGGTGTGTGACTCCGCCCACCGTTCCTTTCTGCGTCGGATGCCGAAGCTCATTTGGAGAGGTGACTCGACGAGACGCTTGTCGCGGTTGGTGTCGTGTTTCGTGTGGCCTCGGGAGTTTTTGCAGCGGTGACGAGCTCCCAAAGTGGGAATGTGAAGTTCGTGCTCGACCTCTCGGTGGAACTGAAGTGGCCAGTTTCGTTTCGTGCCGTAGAAGTTTACTGGTGTGCTCGGTGTTAGGGCGAACACTCTGAGCGGAATTGCGATTGAGTCAAGCGAGGATTAATCTGGAAGAACCATTCTCCAAGGTGAGATATCTCTGGCGTTGTGTATGCTTGAGAAAAAATATTTGTCGTTTTATTTATTCGAGACGAGAGTAGAATAAACTGCAGTAATTCTTTCTTTACACTTTATAAGTAGCTGCTGCTTCTCTGCTCGTTTTATCACCGGGCAGCTGGGCAGGACACCATGCTTTATTCGTCAATGTATAATCCTCAGGAAACGTCCATTCATCGCTTAATTCTACTGTCAATACTAATTCTCAAAATGATGCGCTATTGAGCACAGGAGTGCCCAAGATAAGGAATTTGCCATAACGCTGAATTTACATTTTGCCTGAAAACATAGCTCTAATTTCAAAATTTCGGTTTCTCGTGGTTTTTGCTATCTACCTAGTTTTTCATTAATTTGGAAGGGTTATGCATTAACCAAGCAGAAATCCGCATTTGCGCTAAGCCCGCTTTTTGGTGACTTTTGCCTCCGGGTGTAGAAAAAAAAAGGACATACTGTAGAGACAATATGTCTGTTGTCCGCGACAATAGGGCTAGAAAAGCCGATACACATGCTCCAAAGGACACACTTCCAAACCTTCGTCAATTGGTAACACTCAATAAATTTCTGGCCATTAATAGCAAGAGGCACCGTCCCGTCATTTTAAATATCAGCTGTCGAAAAACGGAGTGGAAGGATGCTTAGCACCTAATAAGAATAGGAAGCCGAAAGCCCACGTGGAACTTCTGTCAGTCTGCCGTTAAACTTTCTGCTGATGTGCTGAAGTTTATGATGATCGCTCTGCTGATTTTCTGTTGAACTTTATGTTCAACTTATTGCTGATGTCCTGTCGCAATTTCTGGTGGTATATCCGGCAGACTTTATATGGAAATTTGGTTAAACTTTCTGTCAGGGCTCCGAAGAACTTCCCATTGACGATCATATACACTCAACTGCCACTTATAAACTTGTATGGACGTTTCTAGAACATTCCAATGCTGTTTACTTTACCTTCCGCCAGATTCGGCGACAAAAACCCAGCATTCCTATGCGTGCCGATGCTTCCGGCGCCAGATTTCTCCTTGGGCACTAGCAAAAAAACCTACGCTTTGAACGCACTAAATTTCTCATCTATTCCTCATCTTCCATTCGAATCGTGATAATATAGGATTTCCCGGAGGCTGGTACAAACAAATATAACTACCCAGCGCACATAAGGTTGTTATATTAAGGCGAAAGCCTTCAATGCCTCCTCAAACACGAGAAGTTGTCGTCAGCAGCGGCGTCGGCGTCCACGTAAACAATTCACAAAATCACGTGATCAGACATGAAGTCATGATGACGCATCTGTTACGTCATATGACGACGTCATCGCATGGCATCGTCGCTTGGTCAAAGGTGGGCCGATCTCAGGGCGCATTTATAACTTCAATCGTGTTCATCTGGCAAAAATGAAGTGTCACGTGTGCTATTTCATGTGCTATTTCATGTGCAGTGAAACACTGCTGGAGGTGCAGAAAGATTTGGGGGGGGGGGGGGGGCGGAGTTGAAGAGGGGTGGAAGCATGAAAGAATCGAATAAAAAAGAAGGAAAGACGGCTTTTTTCGTCTCGAGTAGTCTTAGGCGAATGCATGCTGAACCACGTGACTTTTACATTTTAGACTCAACAGATGCATTTATAACTTCAATCGTGTTCATCTGGCCAAAATAAAGTGTCTCGTGTGCTATTTCATCTGAACGGTGTTTCGTATAGCTTCACATGATCTGACGTGTCGTTGAAGAGGCTGTTTAACGACCCGTACACATTCCGGCGCTGTCACGATGCCCCCCTAATTACATTATTTGTTTCATTGACCCTGATAAAGGATGAGGCTGCATTTTTGCCGCAGTTCATTTGCACCACCGCTCAGAGAGAGAGAGAAAGAGATGAAGACAATATAATATCTAGAGTTTTACGTGACAAAACCCCGTTATGATTATGAGGCACGCCGTAGTGGTGGGCTCCGGAAAATTTTGACCGTCTGGTGTTCTTTAACGTGCTGTGACATCGCACTGCACACGGGCCTATATCATCTCGCTTCCATTGAAATGCGACTGCTGCGACCGAGATCAAACCCGCGACCTTCGGGTCAGCAGCCGGGCACCATAAAACACTGCTCCACCGCGGCAGACGAGAGGGATGAAGAAAAAAAAAAGATAGAGAAGTTAACAAGACGCTATCGTACGCTTAACATACCTCCAATCCTAACATATTTGTCTAACTGCACGAAAATCCGTGTCAAAGGGCAACGGTTGTCATTTACAAATATTTCCGGCACCGCTTACCATACCTTTAAAATGCCAACGCATTTTTCTGTTTAGCTGATGAACGGTGGTTGCTCGAGTGCTAACAACCTCGTGCATTTGAATGCCTTCGCTAACGTCGTCTCATTTCCATTGGCTTGCGGAAACAAAACAGCCGGCGCACAAAGAGAATCTGACTTTGGCGCCCCAACCTATTCATTCCGGTACCTTTTGATATGCAAATTACTCGCCCGCGCACCGCTTTCCACCGCTGTTCCCCGACCGAACCAATCGCTTTCGCGTTCCCAAGGGAGAGGTGACGTCAGCAGCTTTAACGAGCGCCTCTGAGAGTGGCTTCCTTAAACGCCCGAGATCGAGAAGCGAAGCCGCGTGAATGAGCCGTATGAGGGAGAGGGCGAAGGGAGAGAGAGATAACGGGGTTGCGGCGGTGGGCTGAAAATGAAGAATTGGCCTGGTGTAGGGCCAGTGAAACTTTACGGCATCGTCGCCTTTAGCTTTCATCGGGATAACTCAGCAGTGTTTATCACTCGTAAAAGATGTGTCAGTAACCGGCCGCCTTTTCAAGAAATATGTTCTCTCTTACTTTCAGTCAGCTTCTTATTCTCACGAACAGTTTATTAAACAAAGAGGTACACTGGACCATATTTCTCTTTATTGCAATGCATACTCGCCCTCAACACATAATGCCACGGTGTTTAAGCGTATATTATATGCGTACTGTAAGGCCTGTGTCGCGTATTAATTCAAGCAGTGTTTTGTGGAATCCGTAAAGTGTATCCAATGGTCATAGCTGCTGGTGACACTGTAGCGAACGTCGGCTTTCAGTAGGATACGTGCGCGTTCGGATTGCAAGCCCGAGTATTGAAGCTGGTACATCGCAAACTACGAGCGGAAAACACGAAATACCAGCTCAAGAACGTTAACGAGAACTAACAGACAATCAAGCCAAGAAAAGTATAGGGGATGTTATTTGTAGGAATTGTGATACGAATGTAATTAAAGTGCACGAAAAGGTAGCCTGCCGCCGGCAGGGTTCGAAACTGCAACCTTCGAATAATGCGTCCGATTCTCTAGCAACTGAGCAAAACGGGTACATCCAAAATCATCACGTGATGGCGTCACCCTTTGACGCCGTCATGACGCCACAGGTCGCCAAAATATGTGATGTCATCACGTCGTCACTATGACTCCACATAACATGACGTACGTCACATGATGAAGTCATCACATGACATCGGTTGGTCAAAGGTTGGCCGATCTCGGAGGCAGTGCAAAACCCAGTTGGGCGCAGAAAGCTTTCGGGGACGGGGGGGAGAGTCAATACAATCGACTGAGAGTGAAAACAAGGTGGTTTTCGCCTTCGAGCTGTCTTTGGCAAATGCATAAAGGACCGTGTGACTTCTTCACAACGGGTTTTCACGAACGTATTTGCCAAGGACGCGGTAAGAAAGCGCCTCTTTCTAATACGGACGCGCCTAGTAGCACGAACCCTTCGAGGCTAAGCCCCTAGCGTATGCGTGTGATCGAGTGCCGCAGTATGTCGGAGCGCGAATTGCAAACGATGACCCTCCGCAAGCTTTTAAACGACACCCCTGTCCCCACGCTTGCTGTGTCGCCCCTCTGCCTTTTCTTTTGTGCTTAGTCATGCCCTCGAGCAATCGTGGGCAGGGGGCGCGACCATCAGGTGACGTGCTGCGTTTCGGGGGACAACGGGGACATCTATTTGTAATCAGTCTCTCAACCCCTCCTTTGTGTGCCACGGTTTGTTTGGTTTCTTTTGCTGGCGAGCCATTTATATCGACTCAAGCACGCCGACGTTGTAATTGCCCAACGCGACCGACAGTCGGGTGATTCACTCATTGAGCGATTAATCACGGGTGCATACGAGCCTCCTTGTGACGTATTATATTTGGTCACCGGGCAGTAGGCACGTATGCGGCCATACTTGTTTGGCTGTTTAATTACCTTGCTTACATGATTTCTGTACAAAGCTGAGAAAGTAAGCTTTGCTTGCAGACGCAACGTGCTGTTAGGGTTCACTTAAATTTTCCGTGCTGTTTTCGCGAAGCGAGATTGGAGGCAAGATCAAACCGTGCCCACTTCTTGATTCCTGGTCTACGTGTTTCGCGCCGTTAGCTGCGATGAAGATTGAACAGTTTCTAGAGTATGGACAAATCTGTTGAAGTTTGGTATACCTCGGGCACAGATGGTGTTTACGCTGTTTTGTTTGTTGACCTGGTTCATTACCCAACCATTACGACCCCCTCAATCTCACTCGCTCCCTGTCTCCTCAATGAAACCATGCATCACCCTCTTCTACATCCGCATTTGTAGTCATTTTGCATTAATTTAGAGAACCGGGCCTGAGGCACATTCCTGCACCACAACTAATAAAACTGACAGACAATTAAGCCAAGGAGAGCATAGGAAACATTCTTTGTGGTTTCTTAAAACTTTCAGACGTCACCTATGAATAACTGTCTGTAAGTGCGTCAAACTTACACAAGATTTTCTCAAGCCACTCGATATTCTATCGCTAGAAAAAAAATATTTTCATGATATGTTGATTTACTCGTTTTATAGCAATTATTAATCATTAATTTCTAAATAAATGTATATTTATCCTCAAGTCATTCATGTTCTGTTACTGCATAAATAGAATCAAACTTCAGGCTAGAAATATACAGCAAATTCGCTTTCGGTTATGTTTCTTTTTTTTCTAGTTATGTTTCTTTTCTTTTTGTTTTCGAGTTATGTTTTTTTTTTTTTAGCAAACAAAAACTGTACTTTTGACGTGGCTTGCGGAAAGCGGCACGTCGAACGACTTGTCGAACATGGTAGTGCCTTCAGCAAAGCGATCATATGCAACAGTACACTGCAAAGTGAAGTTAAATGAAGACACATTTATTAAGCAGGAGGTTCTATTCATTCAGGCCTCAATGTATCTCGTTTCTTCTTAGCCACTAGCCGGCATAACTAGCAAAATCAAGTGATGTACACAATTGTGTACAAAGCATCTCGAAGGGTTTGCTGTAGTGTAACAATTCTGGCTTAAACGACTTGTCGACTGTTCGACGAAGGCACTGCTGAAGTTTTTAAGAGAGATGGACTTGGAAAAGCGGCTGTGACAGAAATGTCGCGTACCACGCAAGAGTGACCGACTGATTCTATGTGTGCAGTGTCATGTGCTATCTTTCTATCTTTCTCTTTCCTCTCCATCTTTAATCTCCACCCCCCCCCCCTGTCCCCATGTGTAGGGCAGCAAACCAGTTGTCCTATACTGGTTAACCTCCCTGCCTTTCCTTCTCTATTATTTCTTCTCTCTTCTCTGACTTAAACTGAAAGGAATTAAAGTGGAGGAATAATCACCCTTTCCGTCGGTGGGATCCGAACCCACAACGTTCGAAAATCATCAGGTGACCAGATGAGGGAGTGAATAAATCAATCAATAAATAAATAAATAAATAAATAAATAAATAAATAAATAAATAAATAAATAAATAAATAAAACGAAATGTGATGACGATGATTATGATGCCTTCTTTGTACCGAAAGTTATAATCATCATCACTACAGCTTCGCTACCCAATGTTTTTTTCACAGCGTGTAGCTGGCTGAGTATGTATTTTTCTCCTTCCTCTCTTCTTACCCCGCATTTTAGATTCATGAACACCTTTTTGTTCAAAGGTACCCATTGGAATCCTTTTTCGCATGTTTATTATTATATTTTTATGGAAGTATCGCGCACTGACTGTACATGCAGAATCTCTATGCCGTGTTGGCGACATGCCTATTCGTGCGCCCGAAGCGCATGCCCGTACCATACACGGCAAATCAACAATTCCCGTGCTCAACAGATCAACACATTCCGCACCACCTAAAGGAAATGTGGCCGTGCACTACGCATGGAACACCAATTTTACCGTGGAGAAAATAATAAAATGTGTGTTCTCAGCTGCTTGCAATGCGCTTTTTCTAGCTCACGCTCCTCCTCCGGGTTAACCTCGCCTTTGTCTTGTCGGGCACGAGACGTTGTTGTCTTCCATTAATAACAAGGTCAGCCGACCCTTGTTACGAACTGTGTACGTAACATCGTAGGTGCGCGAGCAGCAGAGAATATTAACCTCGATGTTCACTTTGATGAACACATATTCTTTTGAATGACATGCCATTGTATTAGCAAGAATATAGCAGGCATGCCGACTGTTCTACAGTCTTCACAACTTTCGAAAGAGTACGTATGAGCAAGTAAGGCAATGCGAATTAAACAGTTTTAGTTTGTCCGCGAACTTCTTTACGTAAGCGATACATGGGATATAGTAGGCGTAAGTGTGAGACGCCGTAGGGGTGGTGCCATCTGGTGTGGCTGAGTTGAACCAGGCAAACAGTGAATTGTTGCTTTTTCCCCCAAGGGCACGAGGCGTACACAAACAACCGTATCTATAATTTTCGTTCTAAGAAGCGTCACGATAACCCGGTAATTCCGGTAACCCGGTAATTCGTAAACTCCTTCGCGTATACCGGAATGCTAGACAAGCTGAAAACCTCTCTTATCCCGTACAGGTTTGCCAAGCAGTGCCGCGTAGCATGCTTTTTGGAGGGAGCAGCAAGTAACCGCTACAACAGCACAAGTTTCTTGCCTTCCCGTTCGTCGACTGCTTCCTCCCTCTCTTCAAAGGATGTACTGTAGTTGCCACGTTGCGCATCGCAATCGCCTGTTTTCCGGCGCCCCACTCCTTTTCACCTGCATGACCACGGAGAGCGTCTCCGTCGCCATTCAGCTCACGTCGCGTCCGAGCACACGCTTTAGCGCAAACGAACATACTCTCGCCTCGAATCAAACGATGTCCCAGAGCCGGTGGGATAATTCGATCTGCGACCAGCCAGTCCGCAGGACTGCGCCCCATCCCCACATTCCTCTTTTTTTTCCCTAGCCAGCCGTCCCCACCAAAGCAGCTCCCTCTCTCCCCTCCCCAATAAGGAAGACTCCCTGTTGCCTCTTTCCTTTCATATTCCGACCCAATGGCGCATGGAAATGAGCTTAGTCATGCGGGAGACGCCACTGGGAATTGCCTTTGGCGGCGAGGCCGAAGCCAACAGCGCCACCTGACGGATTGCGGTACGGGCGATGCGTCGGTATTTACTGCTGGCCCTCCCATGCACGGCCTAACTGCTACACCCAGCGCATCCCATCATCCCACCTTCAATCTCATCGTCTCCTGTCTTCTTTGTGGCGGTATAGCTCGTATTATACGCCTCCTGCTGGGTCCGACCCCATTCTTCGTTGCGTTCGAGTAGCCCCTCGTCCCGCATATTCGACACGTTATTACAAAGACCAACGGCGCGAATCGCTTCCCGCAGTGGAACAGGTCTTCTCTATTTTAAGTGAAAGCCTTATAGATGCCTCATCGAACGCGAAAATTGACCGTCGGGTGGTGCAAAAAAAAATATCATCCCGCGATGAAGGGACCGTATGACGTCGTCATGGCGTCACACATCGTGAAAAACTTGTAACGTCATCGCGACGTCACGATGACGCCACAAAACATGATGTCACATGGTGACATGATCACACGACATCGTCGCTTGGTCATAGGGGGGCCGATCACGGAGGCAGTGCAAAACGGGATGAGATGCAGAAAGCTGGCAACGCCTGCGATCCGCGAGGCAGTGCTAAACGACGTTAGGTTCATAAAGCTTTCGGAGGGGGACGGGGCAGCATCAATGAATCGACTGAAAAGAAAAAGAATAAAATGGTTTCGCCTTCGACTCGTCTTAGGCGAATGCGTAAGGGACCCTGTTCTCTTTTCTTTTTTTTTTGCGTCGTTTTGTAGGAGGACTTCGTGCGCTTTGTGATTAGCTCAAGGCTTCAGTGGATCATGGATTTTGTTCAGAGGCGCGCTTTATGCTTACAGTAACACAATGAGCTGCGAAATGTGACAAGGCAAAAGATTGACGCTACCGTGCCTTGGAACTGCATCGGCACGTGCTCCTTAGGTGTTATGGAATGTTGACAGCGCAAGCAAACGGGACACAGAAATAGCGGGACACAAGCAAGCGCAGTCAGTTGTTGAAGTCCTGCCGTATGGAATTCTTGATCTATCCAGTGAAACTCAACTGCCACTTATGTGTCCATCCGGGACCCAATATGAACGATTAGAGCTTCTACACCACAAAGGCCTCCGTTTTGTATTTGGGAGTTCCGAAGGCAGCCTCTAACAAGAAAGTCGTACACGAGGCCCTGTCTCTACCGCTACGTCCTCTTGCATCCCAAGCTCTACTGATCCAACTTCTACTACTGAGTGAGTCATTCACTGGAAAAGCTCCCATCAGAAGACTCAGAACTAGGCACAGATCTCATCTCTCTGCTGCGCTAAATACCTTAGATATCCTGGGTGTTAAAAGCCCGAAAAGAAGGCAACAATGTGACCCGCCTTGGATGCTTGAAGACGTTATTTGAGACCTCAGTGTACCTGGGCTGCAATCCAAGCGATCGTCACCAGGGTCGTAGCCAGAAATTTTTTTCGGAGGGGGGGGGGGGGGGCACCTCCTTGATATGAAGTGGGGGTCGGGCAGGCAAATGTGATCGAGTGTCATTTTGAGCTCTCTATGCCATGGCAAAAAAAATTTCGGGGGGGGGGGAGGGGGCACGGACCCGGTGTGCACCCCCCCCCCTGGTTACGCCACTGATCGTCACCGTCTACTGAAGCACGCTGCCTGGTGCTCTAGCATTTGGAGGTGAAGTGCTCCAACTATCTTCACGTATACACGGACGCTTCCGTCAGTATCGACAATAACAGCTGTGCTGCATAATTGATTTCCATCTATTGGAGCTGCACGGTCTGGCCGCTTGGACCACAGTTGCAGAGAGCGCAGCTATTGCGGCTGCTCTTCGCAAGCTGAAGAATGAACCCGTCCAACGAATTGTAATTCTCTCGGACTGTAAGTCGGCAGTGCAACAACTTTCTCGAAGGACTCCCACAAACAAGTTCTGCCGCCAGTCGCTAGCATCACTGAAAGACGCTTCTAAAAAAAGGAATCAAAATAGCATTCCAGTATATACCTTAACATGTTGGTGTCAGCGGCAACGGAGCAGATGCCCTAGCCAACGAAGCACTTTCAAGACAACCGACAGTCAGAGCTCCTACGAATTACCAAGTACCAAAAGAGACGTTTCGATGTCATTTTCGCTCTTTATGGAATTCGCCCCATCAGCTTTGTGTCACAAGAGGAGTTAGTCGCGCAGAGTCAACCCTGTTGTACAGAATAAGTACACGATCGGTCTATACTCCTGCATGGTTACTTAAAGTAAGGGGCTCTCCTTCCCCGCTGTGCACTGAATGCGATGAAGTTTCAGATATACATCACTACATCTGGTCGTGTAAGCGTTCTTGCTCCGAAAGGGAGAGATTAATGGAGAGTATGAAGAAAAGAGGGTTTCCCCACAGATGCTGTGAAGACATTGTGTTTCCCGCAGGTGTGCGGTTAATTCGCAAGGAAATGGCCGCTATACTTTTACGTTTTCTACGAGATACACTTTAAGTGGTGTATCGTGAGACATACTACATGGAAATAGTTGCCCAGGCGGAGCTGATTACCGGCCAGGTCTGCCAGGCTCACACCGCCTGTGGCAACATCCCCACCGACACCATCACGTGTAATGGCAAAATGACGGGATCGTATTTTGACTTGTGGGTTGCGATGTCGCAAATTACGTGTTCGACTTGCTGCTCTAAATCTCTCGTGGTCCCGAATGCGCTCATCGCTGTTTTAATAATATCTGGGGTTTAACGTCCCAAAACCACGCTATGATTATGAGAGACGCCGTAGTGGAGGGCTCCGGAAATTTCGACCACCTGGGGTTCTTTAACGTGCACCTAAATCTAAGTACACGGGCCTCGAACATTTTCGCCTCCATCGAAAATGCAGCCGCCGCGGCCGGGATTCGATCCCGCGACCTTCGGGTCAGCAGTCGAGTGCCATAACCACTAGACCACCGTGGCGGGGCTCATCGCTGTTTTTAAGAAGACGTTTTCCCTACGAACAAACACTTTTTAAAGGAGCTTCTTGAATGTCCTTAATTACAAAAATTAATTACCTAAATTATCTAAAAGTAATTCAGTTCTGTGACTACTTGGTTCGATTATGCCAGCGCGGTGGTATTCGGCGCTGAGTGCAGTCGCCGTCTTATACTGAGGCCGATCTTGTGCTCATTCCACGAAGCTAAATACTGTTAACACAAAAAAAGCACAAAAAGCTAACATGTTGCTCACTTTTATTATTGGCGATGAAGAGCACATCCGTACAAAAGACACAACAAGCAATAAAACGTTACTTGATGCGTGAATAGCTCACACAGTAAGCTACTTATCTGCTGCCTTGCTGTGCTATCCTCAACTTCAGCGTGTAAGTGGCGCTGCAGTCTGTCGTGCGTCTAGGGTAGAGTGTACTAGAATATTCTAGTACACTCTATCTAAGGTCCAAAGATCACCATTTCTCTCTCGCAATGCCTACCCGCCCTCCTCAGATGCTATCTCCCGTAGTTAGGCATTACGTCAGATCTAAACATCACGCTAGTGCTAATTTCTTATCTTAAAAACGCCGTCGCCGTTTCACGTACTAAGTTATTGAATGAGCTCTACGACAAGGTGCTGTATAGTGATACACGGTGTTTCACCGCGCAAGGGCCGGTTACTGCCACGAGCGCCATGACAGGTTATAGCTTGAGGACGATTAATAATAATTCGTGGTGTTTTACGGGCCAACATCATGATATAATTGTGAATCACGCCGTTTTGGAAGCCTCCGCAAATTGAGACCACCTGGGGCTGTTTAACCTGCACCTAAATCTAAGTACTTCGCAGCCATCGAAAATGTAGGGTTCTTAAACAACAGCGCAAAAGACGGGACCAAGGAAAAGAGAAAACACATACGACGCTGTGCTTGCAACTGTGTTTATTAGAAGAAAGATTTCGCTTTTTAAGCCCGATAACAAGCACGTGCGTATGGTCATTGTCTAGAACAATACGTATGTTGGCGAGAGAACAAAGAGAGCTCTTCACGCAGCGTCTCTGGAGAGTTAGAGATCCAAGTTCAACAGATGAGCTTTGGTGTTTACATGTCATTACAATGAGTCACCGCAGTTGCGACGGGTGGGTGGAAAGTTTGACGTAGTTAGCCGAGCCAATGTAGCTACGGGTTTAAAGCAAAAAATTTAAAAGTATAGCCTGCGTCCGCAACATGCGCTTTTTATCTTACGATCGATTGGCAATCAATAGGATAAAAGAAATTTGGCTGATTCCACGTACTGTGGGAATTGGTTTCATGCGAAGCAGTCAGCGAGTACCTGGCTATGCAGTACTTTTCATTTTTTTTTTTTGCTTCGAGACAAGCGTTGCGAGCTACATAGACTTTATTATTATTATTGTTATTAATATTTATATTATTATTATGATGATGATGATGATGATGATTATTATTATTATTATTATTATTATTATTATTATTATTATTATTATTATTATTATTATTATTATTATTATTATTATTATTATTATTATTATTATTATTATTAACGCGATAGCGTTAGAGAGCTCGCGTCGCAGAAATTCCACCGCCGGTGTCGGGACCAACGTTACTAGTTGGTCGGGACCGTTGGTTGTGAGCGAAAAATCATCCGTGAGCGAAAAATCGAGAAAGGAAATGGACAACTATGTCCATCTAGCGGAAAACATATGAAGCCAATGCCGCCTTTCCAGAGGAGGCGTTGATCAAGCAAAGAGCAAACGCTAGATAATGTGCTGCCATCTGTGAGGCATTGTGAGACTCTTCGTGGCCTCCGAGATGGCAAGCGCGCGGCGTATATCTTGGAGGCCATGCAACTCTTGCTTTAGATCAAAAACCTGTATGCACCATTCTCGCGCGCGCGCGTGTGTGTGTAACAATACACATTAATAAGTATGCACTTAGTGATTGAAGTGCGCACCAAGGGCCGGATTTCGCTATTGCGTTCAACTCTTAAAGGCGAAGCTTAAGGGTCCCCCAATTTATTATTGTTATTATTATTATTATTATTATGGGTTTCAAGCTGGCCGCTCAACTGTCACTAATCTTGCCAGTTTCATGATGCAAGTCTCCACGCCTATTTCGCAGAGAGGACAGGTTGACGCTATTTACTGTGACCTTAGCAAAGCTTTTGATGTTGTCAGCCATTCGCTGCTTGTAGATAAACTTGCACACTTTGATGTTGATTCTTCAATTGTGAATCTCCTCCATAGCTATCTTCTTGATAGATTATGTTACGTTGCCGTTAATGGCCAAACGTCCTCTTTGTATAAAGCTACTAGTGGGGTTCCTCAAGGGTCGGTACTGGGCCCACTCCTCTTTTTAATTTATGTTAATGATGTTTCTTCTGTCATTCGGAATTCTTCTTTCCTTTTGTATGCCGATGACATAAAGATATTTAAGGAAATTCATTCAGTTATCGATTGTCGCTTGCTGCAATCTGATTTGTGTTCTTTTTCTGAATGGTGCAAGAGCAATAACCTCTCCCTAAATATTTCAAAAACCAAGGTAATGAGTTTCACTCGAAAAACATCTAGTGTGCCATTTTTATATTCTGTCAATTCTGTGTCGTTGTGTAAGGTATGTGAGATCAATGATCTAGGTGTTCTTTTTGATAGCACCTTACACTTTTCTGCTCACGCTAAGCGTGTTGCTTTGCGGGGTCTTCGCACCCTAGGCTGTGTTTGCAGAATGTCTAGAGAATTCCGTTCTCCTGTGCCCTTCCGAAAATTGTACACCGCGCTATGTCTTCCTCAACTTGAGTATGCATCTGTGATCTGGAATGGCATTCCTAATTCCAGCAGCAACGCCATTGAGCGAGTCCAGAAAAAATTCCTAAGCATTTACAACCATCGTTTCGCTAGAAATGACTCTGGATCTCGTTCTAACGCTGCTGGATTATTATCATTGCCATCACTTTGCTGCCGACGAAATCGCGCTGATCTGTTATTTCTTTACAAGCTTGTGCATGGTATCATATCCTGCCCTGTACTGCTCAACTGTCTTAATTTCCGAATTCCACGTAAGCTGACCAGAGAGAATAGACCTTTTCATGTAACCGCCTGCCTCTGTCAACATTCGACCATTGGCAGGATACAACGTCTTTACAATGCTTGCTTTTTGGAGCTCGATGTTTTTCACAGCTCCCAGTCGTTGTTCTGCTCCGAGCTTTGCACTGTACTTACATAGCCTCGTACACTGTTGATATTTTTGTTTCTGCCTGCGCATAGTTGTATATGTGCAATTTTATAACGTTTTTTATCCTTGATATGTTATTATGAATGTTTCCTTTGTTTTTTTGTTGTTTTTTTTCGTGCGCCAGTACAAAGACCTTACGGTTGTTCCTGGGCACATTAAATAAACATTTGATTGATTATTATTATTATTATTATTATTATTATTATTATTATTATTATTATTATTATTATTATTATTATTATTATTATTATTATTATTATTATTATTATGTAAATGAAGTAGTTGTGTGCACATCGTGGGCTTAGCAGACGCGTTGACTACACTGGAGGTTAAAGGGCCCCTCACCAGGTTTGACAATTTTGAGCTGACGAGTGCAGTGCATGCAATTGGCGTTCACGATTACGTCTGCTGAAATTCGCAACGCTACGCGCCGCGTAAATAGGTGAAATTTCAAGCTGAACGCTGCTTGCCCTTCTTCTCACGGCCGCGCGCCCAGAGAATGAGGGGATGACGTACATGGTGGAATGGCCGTACGCAGATGGTAGTGCTGTGACGTCGCTCCTCTACGTAGACGACTGTGCTCTGACGTCGCCAACAGTAGCACGTGACACTGCGATAATTATTTGACACGACGTGTAGTTTGTGTAATTTGTTGCTTGAATGGATGAATGAAACTTGAGAGCAATAATAAAACACATAAACGAAATGGGTGCGTTCTGTTTTGTTTTTGTTTTTTATTTTTACTGCGAATCGCAGCGAGATTCGAGACTAATCTACCTCCGTTTCGCACGCGTTCGTGTTCTGGCGCTTTGCGTACCGGGCAGACGCAACCCTTCACAACGAAACTAATTTTCTACCGCATTCCAGTGCTCATTAGGCTCATTTATCTTCCCGCGTCTAACTAGATGTTCATGCGGCACGCCGCAAGTCTCGCGTCCGTAGAAATGTCGCAACTTTCTTGCTCAGTAATAGGTTGAAAGCCAAGTGATCGGCGAGGGCGCATTCGGCATCACTTGCAGAGATGAAGCGCAAAGAACGCCGCCACAACACCGCTCGCGTCTCGGGGGCTCGGGCTGGTTCGGGCACGTCATGCGCTCGTGACATTGTTTGCGCATGACGTGTTCATGCGTATGAGTTATGTGATCCTCCTGCTCGCGTGCCGAAGAGGGCAGGGAAGGGATTTGGCTTGCGAAGGTTACACGGGGCGAGCCGCAAGGGTTTGCAGCTCGCCTCCTCGCATCATGGTTTCGCGCCGCTACAAATTATTGTTTTTCTCAGCTTCTAACGTACCGATTAGAAACATTTTTGAGGCATAATGCTCTTTATTGGGCTCGCAACAACTTCAATGTGTAACTAAAATTCTTTGTGTCACCTGGTGAGGGGCCCTTTAAAGGGCAATTTATGGTCTGACGCAACGTCAGCACTCACGATAGAGCCAGCCGTCAGTTTTATCGAAACGAAGTGCACGCTATGGTGCGATGATGTGAATATCATTCGTTAGCGTATTGCGTAAGACGAAAGACGTTACAGGCGTCAGCGTAAGTGTGTACTCGTAATCTTATTGGACTGTTATAAAATCGGAGCCGTCACTTGTGTGACAATTCACGTTAACCCGACATGACGCCTGTATCATAGGAGTACATATGCAGTGTTTATTACCTTTTTATATTTTTTTATAAATTTAGACAGCTATCACTGCAATCACAATCCACGTTGCACAGACATGACGCCGGAATAGGATCTTTTCCAAAGCAGTTTCAAAACCAATTGTGGCTGTGTGGTATAACACATGACTGTCACGCAGAATGCCCGGGTTCAGTCCCTGCTGGGTTTCTGATTTTCATTCCTTGCATTCGTGGGATCAACGTTGCCGATGGCGAAGTTTCTTAACGCTCTAGCATTTAAATGACCAACGTCTCTTGTCGTCGTTCTTGGGTAGATATAAACTAAATCACCTGCGGCTCGCACTCGCATACCACGGCCCGTGGTATATGGGCATGTGTCACACGTGACTGGAGGAAAGAGTTTCATGACGTACACGACCTGCCTTTCATGTTATTCCTGTCAGACAGCCATGTTCGTCATACCCTCATGCCCTCCTATGCCAATTTTGGTCTATACAAAGTTAAGCAGCCAACCCTGAGAGCACCCAGACGTAGGCGGCTTGCTTATGCATCTTCGGAATGGGCGGCGTAAAAACAAGGACAAAGGAAAGACTACACACCACAGAGCGCCTTCCCACAACTGACTTTATTAGTTAAATGTGAGCATAACCAATTCCAACTTGCCCAGGCATCAATTCTTCTGTAGGCGGCTTGATTGATAGATAGATAGATAGATAGATAGATAGATAGATAGATAGATAGATAGATAGATAGATAGATAGATAGATAGATAGATAGATAGATAGATAGATAGATAGATAGATAGATAGATAGATAGATAGATAGATAGATAGATAGATAGATAGATAGATAGATAGATAGATAGATAGATAGATAGATAGATAGATAGATAGATAGGATAGAAACGCTCAAAGTGCTTTTGGTTCGTTAAGAAATTATTTAAAAAATACCTTGAAGGTATCAGCTCAACACCTATACACGCTGGTCTCCCTTTCTTCCGCCGTTTCCAGAATGACGAAGTCACTTTTGCTACTGAGGTTTTTAAGCTTGGACTAAGGGACATTCCTTCTGGGACAACCTGGACTTCAGTCAGTCACAGTGAAGTCTACTTACCCGTAGCATCATTATCAGCAGCCTGAATACGTTCACCACATTCTGAAGGCCTCCTCCATATTTGTGCAATTATTCCGGCCACGTGATACCCGCAACCTTCTTAATCTTATCTGCCCATTTTTGCCGCCCCCTGCCGCGCTTGCCTTCTTTTGAAATCTACTCTGTTATACTCTTAATTACCATCGATTATCTTATCTTATCATTACATGTTCCACCCATATGCCCATTTGTTCTTCTTAAGTTCGACTGATATGTCATTAACACGCGCTTGTCCCCTGACCCACTCCGCTCTCTTATCCCTTAACGTTACACTTATCGTTTTCATCGCCATGGCTCGCTGCGTTGTCCTCAACTCAAGTTGAACTTTTTTTCGTAAGCCTCCATGTTTTTGCCCGGTAGGTAAGTAACCACTAAGATGCAGCTGTTGCAACCTTTCGTCTTGAGATTTACTGGCCAACTACCAGTCATGATCCGAGAATAACAAATACACTCCGCCTCATGCGTATTCTTCTAGTTATTTAAACTTCATCGTTTATATCTGTGGTAACTACGTGCCCTCAGCAGATGTAATTTGACACTTCCAGAGTATGGCTACCTATCGCAAACCGTTGTTCTCTTCCCAGAATATTGAAAATTACTTTAGTTATCTACATATTATCTGTATGCCCAACATTCTGTTTAGCCCGTACAATTCAGTGATCATACTTTCAATTCGTCCCCTGAGTTACTTAGCAAGGCAACGTCGTCATCGAATCGCAGATTAGTGATTGAATTTTAAGGTGGTCGTAATTCTATTAGCGATTACTATTATAGATACCCTGTATGCAGCGGACCGTAAGCTGATCGGCCTGTAGTTTTTCATGTCCATGACCCCACTTTCTTATCAGTTAAGCATTTATAGCATTCTTTGGCTAATATACGAGGTATTTTTGGCGTTGGTTGATCTTAAAGATGTTTTAAAATGCTGAAGCGCAAATTACGTCTTGAAAGTGAGACCAGACTGTCGGTATTTTAGGAAGGCATACATAAGAAGAAATGGCGCTTTCATCACGTGCCCTAAATGTATAACAAGAACGATGTTCCGGACAGATCATGCTGGCCGTGGATCGCAGTGTTTCTGATTTTTGTGTAGCTTCGCGGCAAATTTTAATGGTGATACCCTTCCTACATTTGCATAGACTGCACAATCCTTTTTACACGTTCACAGCGCTTTCACTGCGCTCTCTATGTGAGCCTCAAGCGGGAGGGCAACCCTGCTAGAAGGTCCCCGAAAAGATTGACATCCTGAGCGAAAAATTGCGCCGAAACCATCAGACGAATATCATCAAAACTGAAACACCACTTCCTGGTACTTCCTGGTAGACCTGCTATAATATTTTGTTGGAGACACCCATCGTTTAGGTGAATCGAATCAAATCAAATCAAATTAACGCTTGTTTAGATCACGCAGATCTAGGCAAGTTTGTTCGAAAAGCGATACACTTCGCTTGAGGAAAGCTCAAGCCGCCATATCCAAAGCATACAGTAGACACACACAAGTACGTACAAATATTATCATAAAATGAAACCAGTGTTTCACATTCTTGAAAAAAGGGTAATGTGACAATTTAAACCTTTTTTTTTATTTTACACCACACTGATGTTCTGAAAGGTACTGAGTATGCATGGTGTAATCAAGTAGAGATAGTCCTTCGTTAAATTAAATAATTTGATGTCTTGATTAATGCAAACAACAGAAAAACATCTAAAACGCATAACAACAATGGCATTAAACTCTTTTCATTCAATGCAACAATTATTACATAATTACATATTACATAAAATTAGTTAGAGGCAGCGTTTATTAATATCTCATATAGTCGCGTGTCTCTAGCTGTATTTCACTACTGACCTGTGCGCTGCGCAAGTGATCCAGACAATGCCGTAACATTTGTCGTCCGTCTTCAGTACGGCAAAAGCCAGGACGTCGTGCTCAGCAGTTGAGCGCCGTAGCCAAGCATAGACGCCGCGACGAGTAATTATCGGGGGAGGGCGGACAGACTTAACTTAGCCAATTTAGAGTTTTAGACTGTGACTACGAGAAAGAAGTCGTCTGTGAAACCTTGGATCTCTTACTATTCTTGGTCCTAGTTCTCTATTTACACAAGGAGACCGCCAAGTGCCCCGTAAATTATTCGAACCTGGCTCCAAAGCCGCTCGAACTTCGCGTGCCCGGTATTAAAGAGAGCAGCGCCGCTCGTTGACCGGTTGCTGCACTCGTCGCCTCTTAAATTGCTCTCGGCGCGAGGAGGCTTGCGGAGTGCTCCCCAGAGGGCGCGCCAGGTGGCTAAAGGAATATTGAAGGCTACGATTCCGGCAGTGGTGGGGTCTTTAAACTGAAATTGAGATTGTGTTATTTCGACGTCCTGTAAATTACAGAAGCAAAGGGGCATTGTACAATAAAAGCTCTTCTGAAGCAGCTTGACGTGTCTACAACCATTTTCCTTGGCAAGGAAACAACAACGCATATGCGCAGACTTATGCATACTTTTACATATGCATATAAATAGCAGCATACATGTGCTTCAACATATTTTGCACGCACACTTTCTTCTTATTGTCAACGAAATCAAACAGGTGCCTATGACAACCAGATACTAACACAGAAACCGTATATACAGCAGCTATAGTTCTTTAGTAGAGGCCGTAAAAAGATCAAATCGTACCGGATTACAACAGATTAACAGTGTGGGCGTTGTGTAGTTACGGCATCGTTTTCCATAGATTTCGAATATAGGACCCACGACCACAGCCTGTCGGCTCGTCCTCGCTGTCGCAAATAATGAGGCCGTTGTGCCGTGTGTTGATGATTCAACACTTCCACTTCCACCGTTTCATCACCATTCTCATCCTATTCTGCGTTCATTGCGCAGGCTTCTTCCAATAAGATCCAATTCATCTCTCGCTCTCTTTCACACCCTCATTACCCTCCCCAGGCGTAGGATAGCAAACTGGACGTAGACTAGTTAACAAATCTCACTTTCCCGTATTACTTGTCTTATCGCTCGGATTTAACCTATCTTATGCGAGCTGATTCAATTTTATTTCTGCGAACATTTTGATTGCATCACGCCACGTGCATCACTCGTCCTGACTCAACATACCGTCCTGGCCCACGTCTCCCATCCAGTGAATTCATTCCGCTGATTTAATACACCATTAGTTGCTTGCCCTTACACATCACGTGCCCCATCTAGGTGCACTTATTACAGCAGAGCTGTTGTGGTCGTGGTTTCCCGCGTGTCTTAGATAGAAAATTATCGTCATCGTTAACCGGTGCGTGCTCAATCACTACCCAAGCGAACCATTCCGTAGAGATGGTTAACAAGAGACAGGGGCGTAGCCCCCCCCCCCGGAAATTGTCAGTTTTCTTGCGCATATGTACACGCACATGTACATACGCACGCACGAACATACATAAAATATGGTTGAACCCCCCCCCCCCTTCCGAAAAAATTCCTGACTACGCCCCTGATAAGGGAAGCTGAGACGGGCTCACCAGCTCTGCTGTGACCCAGCCTTGCGCTACCTAGTGGAAGATGTGCTGATTTTTGTTTCGCTTGTAGCGAAGCTTATTGGAACTCTGAAGTGGGTCGTCCTCTCCGGCCCCTTCTAGTGGGTTGCCCTCTTCGGACGGAGTGCAGCTCGCGCAGAGTCGGCCCCCGCCTTGACTGTCGCTGTCGAGTATCGTCGCCGCTAATAAACCTAGGGTAACCCACTAGAAGGGGCCGGAGAGGACGACCCACTTCAGAGTTCCAATAAGCTTCGCTACAATTACTCCGGGTGCGAAAAGGGAGCCGCCTGGCGACCTAACAACTTGTCACAATGAGCGGATCATGGTACACCTTGAGGCGCTCCACGTTTACAATGTCGCGCCCTCGACGGCGCATGTCCGAGGATGGATCTATTGGTTCGATCAGGTAGTTTACAGGGGATGTGCGTTCAACAACACGGTAGGGGCCTTCGTATTTGGGCAGTAGTTTTGAAGAGAGGCCAGGTGCAGTGGTAGGGATCGAGAGCCATACGAGCGCTCCAGGGAGGAACGTCGGCTCAGAAGTGATTCTGTCACCGATAATGCTCCTCTGCCGCTCTTGGTCCTGCGTAGTGAAGGTCTTGGCAAGGTCGCGACATTCTTCAGCAAGTCGGGCGGTAGCAGAAATCGGCGCACACTCAGACCGATCCGGCTTGTATGGAAGGATTGTGTCGATTGTGTGCGAGGGGTGCCTGCCATACAATAAGAAAAAGGGAGAAAAACCAGTGGTGCTCTGAGCGGCGGTATTGTAGGCGCAGGTGACGAACGGCAGAATGGCATCCCAGTTGGTGTGATCGGCGGCTACGTACACGGAGAGCATGTCGCCGAGCGTTCGGTTAAATCGTTCGGTTAGGCCATTCGTCTGCGGGTGGTAAGCAGTAGTTTTGCGGTGAACAACGTTGCACTCTTTTAGAATGGCTTCGACGACTTCCGACAAGAAGACACGGCCTCGATCGCTGAGCAGCTCCTGGGGTGGACCGTGACGTAGCATGAATCGGTGGAGCAGGAAGGAGGCTACATCGCGCGCTGTAGCCGCTGGGAGGGCGGCAGTTTCGGCGTATCGCGTGAGGTGGTCTACAGCGACGATGGCCCAGCGGTTACCAGCAGACGTCAGAGGAAGTGGTCCATACAAATCGATGCCAACACGCCCAAATGGCCGGTCAGGGCAAGGTAGAGGTTGCAGACCTGCCGGCGACAGGTGCGTTGAAGTTTTGCGGCGCTGACAATCGATGCAGGAGCGAACGAACTTCTGCACGTAGCGGTACATCCCTCGCCAAAAGTACCGTTGGCGGATGCGGTGGTAAGTTTTCGATACCCCAGAATGCGCACACTGCGGATCAGCGTGGAACGATTCGCATATGTCAGAACGCAGACTTCGGGGTATTACTAGTAGCCACTGGCGGCCGTCGCCGCTGTAATTGCGTCGGTGGAGGAGGTCGTCGCGAACGGCGAAATGGTGCGCTTGACGACGCAAGGCGCGAGTGGATGGTGTTGCCGATGGATCAGTCAGCAAGTCTATCAGTGAGGCAATCCAGCGATCCTTGCGCTGTTCGGTAGCGATTGTCTGAATGTCGATGGAAGAAACGGCAAGGGGAGACACTGAGCTGTGGGCATTGTCGTCAGGCAAGGGAGAGCGCGACAGGGCGTCGGCGTCAGCATGCTGGCGTCCGTTGCGGTACAGTACGCGGATGTCGTAGTCTTGCAGGCGGAGTGCCCAACGGGCGAGACGGCCTGAGGGATCTTTCAATGACGACAACCAGCACAGCGCATGATGGTCGGTGACGACATCAAATGGGCGACCATACAAATAAGGTCGGAACTTCGTAAGGGCCCAGATGATTGCCAGGCATTCTTTCTCCGTGACGGTGTAATTGGTTTCGGCTTTAGTAAGCGTGCGACTTGCATATGCCACGACATATTCCGGGAACCCAGGTTTGCGCTGAGCAAGGACAGCGCCGAGGCCAACACCGCTGGCGTCCGTGTGTACCTCTGTGGGGGCCGTAGGGTCGTAGTGGCGTAGTATCGGAGGAGACGTCAACAAACGACGGAGCTTCGCGAAAGCGGCGTCGCACTCTGACGACCACGTATTGAGAGGCCCGTTGCTGCCAAGGAGCTTTGTCAGCGGCGATATGATAGTCGCGAAGTTTCGTATGAAGCGACGAAAGTAGGAACATATTCCTACAAAACTACGCAGTTCTTTGACGGACGTAGGTTTGGGGTACTCTGTCACGGCCCGAAGCTTGGCCGGATCGGGGAGAATTCCGTCCTTGGACACGACGTAGCCTAGTATTGTCAGCTGCCGTGCTGCAAATCGGCACTTCTTTAGGTTGAGTTGTAGCCCGGCGTCGCTCAAACGCGTCAAAACATGCCGCAGGCGTTGAAGATGCGTGGAGAAGTCCGGGGCGAAAACGACGACGTCGTCGAGGTAGCACAGGCACGTGTGCCATTTCAAGTTGCGCAGAACGGTATCCATCATGCGCTCAAAGGTCGCGGGTGCATTATACAGCCCAAACGGCATGACGTTGAATTCGTACAAGCCGTCGGGTGTGACAAACGCTGTCTTCGGTCGAGCGTCATCAGCCATGGGGACTTGCCAGTACCCTGAGCGCAAATCGAGCGATGAAAAAAATTCTGCTCCTTGCAGGCTGTCAATGGCGTCGTCTATTCGAGGTAGGGGATAAACGTCCTTACGGGTGATCTTATTGAGTCGTCGGTAGTCCACACAGAACCGCACAGAGCCGTCCTTCTTCGCAACAATAACGACAGGAGACGCCCACGGACTGTTTGAAGGTCGAATAACGTCGCGGCGAAGCATGTCGTCAACTTGCTCGTTAATTATACGACGCTCTGCTGGAGATACGCGATATGGACGTTGCCGCAGTGGTGGTTGGGCGCCAGTGTCGATGCAATGGGTGACAGCAGACGTGCGGCCGTGAGAAGTTTGCGCGACATCGAACGAAGAACGAAATTCTTCCAACAGGCATAGAAGCTGGGAGCGCTCGACCGACGTAAGGTTGTCAGCAATCGAGGAACGAAATACATCAGCGGATGACGAATCAGATGTGGAAACAGCACTGAGCGTACGGGAGCTGGCGCAGTGCGTGTCACCC